>NC_090972.1:3180066-3370066 GCF_040807025.1 Struthio camelus | reverse complement strand
AGGAGGGGACACTTAATACACTCGTTGTTATCCAAAATGATACCAGCGAGCTTCCTACGATTGAGCTCAAAAAGCCGCTGGTATCTCAGGTACTGGCCTCTTCTCAGCGCCCTATTCTTCATCCACCTCTTCTCTACTTTCCTCGGCGCGGGTTTCACTCGGTACTTCTTGCGATGTTTCAATTTCACTGCAGCGGTATGTCCCACCAGCTGCGTCAACCACTCCTCCGACGTTTCCTCAACGATGTTCCGGAGGTCTTCCTCCACACCCTCCAATACCCGCTCAAACGCAATCTTCTGACCAGGGGTGAGGGAAGCCCCTCGAACCTTTTCTGCAATTATCTTCCTATATTCCATCCTAAGCGTTTCAATCCTCGCTCTCTCAGCCGGTACCTCCCCTTCGCACGGACTTACAGCTCTTCTCGGCGATGGGAGTCCCTTGGCACCAGCCGCCAGCTGCCGTCTCTTGTCGCTGATCTGCTTCGCCGATTTTGTAGGCAAATGTTCAGAAATCAGCTTATTAATATTCCGTGCTTCTTTAAACTGCTGTTCTAACTCTCTCAGCAGAGCCGTCTCTTCTTCGGACCAGACGCTCTTATGCATACCCCTCAATCCCTTTCCTCTTCCGCGAGACGCTTCGATCCTTTCCCTGTTCCTAGTTCCTGGGTGAACAAGACGCTTATGTTGGGAGAGGCCGCTTTTGGTCTTGAACTTCTGGTCGCAGTCCTCACAGCTCCACGGGAGGGCGGCCTCCGAGGCCTCTTCATCTTCCCCTTCACCCAGGGTTCCGCGGCACTTCGGGAAGTGGCAGGCAATGCTATGGTGTTTCTCATTCAGCCTCCCACACCGGGAACACTGAAAAAGCACCCGTCGCCGACCGTGGGCCCTCCGCAGATGTTCGGTCAAGGCCGCGATTTTCCCTACCTTGATTCCACAGCATGGACATGCTGGATGTTCATCCGGGATCTTAACAACCGGCGTACCGTCAGTTGCTCCCCCCCGCCCCAGAGTCAAGGATAGGGGTCACCATAGCCGGTAAGATTGCTTTACCAGAGGGAGACTCCAGAACCACTCCTGCCGCCACCTCCCCCCGGGCTTCATCAGCCCGGGGTACCGGGGGCGAAACGTCAGGGGACTCCAGAGCCTCATAAACCTCTGGCAGATCTTTCACGCAATCGAGACTTGGTCCGGGAATAGTCCCATCCCAAGGGTCATAATCCGCGTTATAGAACGTCAAATTCTGCAACACAGCAGGCCACCCATTTGATGTTAAAGTCACCGGCCTAACGGCCGTGACATCAACAGGAAACTCACCTGTCTGGGTGCCCACGGAAACAAAATTGACAACCCAAGGTCTTACTAGGTTGTCGAACATGACTGCGGGGCTTCGGTATACAGCAGAAGAACCAGTCCCCCAAGGTCAACTGGCATGCCTGAAAGCAGCCCCTAGGCCAAGGGCTCTGGACTGCAAGTAAGCCAATTACACTGCAATCAAAATTTTGATTCACCTCGAGGAACTATCGAGTGGTCGGTGAAGCCAGTCGATAGGGAGGAAGCGACTATAAGACCGCACCCTGGGGCAGAGGCAAACTTGGTTACCCACAAGTGGGCATCCAGCGGGACCACGAGGAGGTGTTGCCTCCGCAGCTCAGCCCAGTCAGTAGCTATGGTCCCGTCTTCAGAGAGTCATAGTTACTCCCGCCTCTCATGTCTCTTCACAGCACCAGACTAGAGTCAAGCTCAACAGGGTCTCCTTTCCCCGCTGGTTCCGCCAAGCCCACTCCCTTGGCTGTGGTTTCGCTGGAGAGTAGGTAGGGACAGTGGGAATCTCATTCATCCATCCATGCACGTCACTAATTAGATGACGAGGCATTTGGCTATTTTACGAACCATAGAAACTCTAGGGCACCTTTTCCGGGTTGAGATGACGGGCGGCCTGTCCGCCCATGTCAAAATTAGTGGTCATTAAGGGACGAGATCACACAGTCTGAAAGGTAAAGGTCAACCACGCAGGGAGCTGGGCAAGAGCAAAATTCAGCAGGTAAAGACGACAGAGCAAGCTCAGTCGTCTGTGTGAAGAATTTTACTGTTGCCTTTCCGAAGAAGGCATAAGAATTAGTCACAATAAGATTATAATTGACACATCTTACCTTGCTAGCAAAGATGTGCAATATGTCCACCAAAGATAGGAGAGCTCTCCGCGAGAAGAGCCTCGCTATCTTCTTCATGCGGCTCCCGGAGAGTCCAAGGTGGGCGAGGAGAGCGTCATTGCCGGCATACCACTTCCCTCTTGCTCCAAGCGGAAACCCTAGGAATTGGACCTCCCCAGCTCTTGTCAGACTTCTGACTTGTTCGTCCAAATGTTGGTATTTTCGCACTTTCTCTCCTGCTCCATCACCTAAGGATGACAAATTACTTTCGAAACGGACAGTAACGTCCGCCACCCTTGCCCGGCCCTCTGTTACAACAATCAAATCTGGCTTGAGGAGCTCGTTGTCGCGTCCCCTGAGGTGGGGTTCAATAAATACCTCCCACCCCAGCTTCTTGGCTTCCTCCGCCAGCAAACCACACAAGGCGTTATGTCTCCTAATCCGGGCGTCTTGCACAGCAGGACAGTAGCCGATGATGTGGGCGCAAGTCTCCCATTCTGCAGGACAATGCCTGCACCCCTTAGGAACACCCTCTCCCAAGCCCCGGGCCAAATACTGGCGAGTGGGATAGACGTTGGCTCGAAGCTGTAACGCTGTTATTAACTTCCTATGAGGAATGCCCGGTAATGAACCAGCCAATCATTACTAATGGCATCGTTTTCAAAGTTCCTAATGCCGTGGCCTTGAGATATTAGATTGGCCCAGTTCTCGAGTTCTTTCTTTCTCCGTTTACTAGGAACAGGGTAGATGACCCTGGGAGCAGGAGTTTCCCCTTCGGATCTCGTCTCGTCACCTTCCAGGGCAGCGGAGATGACCAAGGGGGACTCCTCCCCGATGAGCGGAATCTTGTCCGCCCTTCCTCCTGCGGCAATCCACACCTTCTCAAACTCCTTCTGGATGCCTTCCCCGAGGACCACGGTCCTCGTGATGTCATCGGAGGACTGGGCGACACGATGGAGCCGACGAGCCTGGATGTTCAGAATCTGGCTCGCCAGCTGCCCGATTCCGAGACCGCCGTCCTTGTAGCTGGCATATAAGATGGCATCACAAGTACTGGAAGGTAAGTGAAGCCATCTCTTCACCGCAGATCTTACCAAAAGGTCCAGGGAGTGGAGATAAGTGGCGTTGACACCAGCCTGAATTGCTGCATACAGCAGCTGTGGGATGGCATAGGTCCTCAAGATCTCCACCTTCTGGAGCGGTTTAAGCAGGGCTACGCCAATGTTTTTAACCCATGTGCTCAGTTTTTCTTGCAGCTCCGGACGGGAGAGACCCACCCAAGGATCCACCTGACCCGATGGTAATGGGCTGCCAGTGGTTAATGTCCACTCACAGACTAGGATCAGCGGATTTTGGTATTAAAATCGTTCTGCAGAACAGCCCTCTTCTCAGCGCCCTGTTCTTCATCCACCTCCTCTCCGCTTTTTCCGGCGCGGGTTTCGCTCGGTACTTCCTCCGATGTTTCAGTCTCACTGCGGCGGTACATCCCACCAGCTGCGTCAACCACTCCTCCGACGTTTCCTCAACGATGTCCCGGAGGTCTTCCTCCACAGCCTCCAGAGCCCTCTCAAAGGCGCTCTTCTGACGAGGGGTGAGGGAAGCCCCTCGAACCTTTTCGGCAATAATCTTCCTATATTCCATCCTAAGCGTTTCAGTCCTCGCTCTCTCAGCCGGTGCCTCCCCTTCGCACGAACTTACAGCTCTTCTCGGCGATGGGAGTCCCTTGGCACCAGCCGCCAGCTGCCGTCTCTTATCGCTGATCTGCTTTGCCGATTTTGTGGGCAAATGCTCAGAAATCCGCTTATTGATGTTTCGTGCCTCTCTAAACCTCTGTTGCAACTCCCTCAGCAGAGCCGTCTCTTCCTGCGACCAAACGCTCCTATGCATACCCCGCAATCCCTTTCCTTTTGCGCGAGACGCCTCAATCCTTTCCCTGTTCCTAGTCTTCGGGTGAACGAGACGTTTACGTTGGGAAAGGCCGCTCTTTGTCTTGAACGCCCGGTCGCATTCCTCACAGTTCCATGGGAGGGGGGCCTCCGAGGCTTCTTCCTCTTGCACTTCCATCAGGGTTCCGCGGCACCTCGGGAAGCGGCAGGCAACGCTATGATGTTTCTCATTCAGCCTCCCACACCGGGAACACTGAAATAGCACTCGTCGCCGACCGTGGGCTCTCTGCAGATGTTCGGTCAACGCCGCGATTTTCCCTACCTTGACTCCACAGCATGGACATGCTGGATGTTCATCTGGGATCTTCACAACCGGCGTGCCACCGTCAGCTGCTCGCCCCCGCCCCAGAGTCAAGGATAGGGGTCACCAAAGCCGGTAAGATTGCCTTGCGAGAGGGAGACTCCAGAACCGCTCCTGCCGCCACCTCCCCCCGGGCTTCATCAGCCCAGCCTGCCAGGGGCAAAACGACAGGGGATTCCAGAGCCTCATAAACCTCCGGCAGATCTTTCATGCAATCGAGACTTGGTCCGGGAATAGTCCCATCCCAAGGGTCATAATCCGCGTTATAGAACGTCAAATTCTGCAACACAGCAGGCCACCCATTCAATGTTAAAGTCACCGGCCTGACGGCAGTGACATCAACAGGAAACTCACCTGTCTGGGTGCCCACGGAAACAAAATTGACAACCCAAGGTCTTACTAGGTTGTCGAACATGACTGCGGGGCTTCGGTATACAGCAGAAGAACCAGTCCCCCAAGGTCAACTGGCATGCCTGAAAGCAGCCCCTAGGCCAAGGGCTCTGGACTGCAAGTAAGCCAGTTACTTAGCAGTTGAAATTTTGATTCACCTCGAGGAACTATCGAGTGGTCGGTGAAGCCAGTCGATAGGGAGGAAGCAGCTATAAGACCGCACCCTGGGGCAGAGGCAAACTTGGTTACCCACGAATGGGCATCCAGCGGGACCACGAGGAGGTGTTGCCTCCGCAGCTCAGCCCAGTCAGTAACTATGGTCCTGTCTTCAGAGAGTCATAGTTACTCCCGCCTCTCATGTCTCTTCACAGCGCCAGACTAGAGTCAAGCTCAACAGGGTCTCCTTTCCCCGCTGGTTCCGCCAAGCCCGCTCCCTTGGCTGTGGTTTCGCTGGAGAGTAGGTAGGGACAGTGGGAATCTCCTTCATCTATCCATGCGCGTCACTAATTAGATGACGAGGCATTTGGCTATTTTACGAACCATAGAAACTCTAGGGCACCTTTTCCGGGTTGAGATGACGGGCGGCCCATCCGCCCATGTCAAGATTAGTGGTCATTAGGGGACGAGATCACACAGTCCCAAAGGTAAAGCTCGACCACACAGGGAGCTGGGCAAGAGCAAAATTCAACAGGTACAGAAGACAGAGCAAGCTCAGTCGTCTGTGTGAAGAATTTTACTGTTGCCTTTCCGAAGAAGGCGTACAATTAGTCATATCAAATTAAAACTAACACATCTTACCTTTACTCGCAAAGATGTGTAGTATATCCACAGAAGATAGGAGAGCTGTCCGCGAGAAGAGCCTCGCTATCTTCTTCATGCGGCTTCCGGAGAGTCCAAGGTCGGCGAGGAGAGCGTCATTGCCAGCATACCACTTCCCTCTTGCTCCAAGCGGAAACCCTAGGAATTGGACCTCCCCAGCTCTTGTCAAGCTTCTGACTTGTTCGTCCAAGTGTTGGTATTTTCGGACTTTCTCTCCTGCTGCGTCACCTAAAGTTGACAAATTACTTTCGAAACGGACTGTAACATCCACCACCCTCGCCCCGCCCTCTTTTACAACAATCAAATCTGGCTTGAGGAACTCGTTGTCGCGTCCCCTGAGGTGGGGTTCAATAAATACTTCCCACCCCAGCTTCTTGGCTTCCTCCGCCAGCAAACCACGCAAGACGTTATGTCTCTTAATCCGGGCGTCTTGCACAGCAGGACAGTAGCCGATGATGTGGGCGCAAGTCTGCCACTCTGCAGGACAATGCCTGCACCCCTTAGGGACACCCTCGCCCAAGCCCCGAGCCAAATACTGGCGAGTGGGATAGACGTTGGCTCGAAGCTGTAACGCTGTTATTAACTTCCTATGAGGAATGCCCCGGTAATGAACCAGCCAATCATTACTAATGGCATCGTTTTCAAAGTTCCTGATGCCGTGGCCTTGAGATATTAGATTGGCCCAGTTCTCAAGTTCTTTCTTTCTCCGTTTACTAGGAACAGGGTAGATGACCCTGGGAGCAGGAGTTTCCCCTTCGGATCTCGTCTCGTCACCTTCCAGGGCAGCGGAGATGACCAAGGGGGACTCCTCCCCGATGAGCAGAATCTTGTCCGCCCTTCCTCCTGCGGCAATCCACACCTTCTCAAACTCCTTCTGGATGCCTTCCCTGAGGACCACGGTCCTCGTGATGTCATCGGAGGACTGGGCGACACGGTGCAGCCGACGAGCCTGGATGTTCAGAATCTGGCTCGCCAGCCGCGCGATTCCGAGACCGCCGTCCTTGTAGCTGGCATATAAGATGGCATCACAAGTACTGGAAGGTAAGTGAAGCCATCTCCTCACCGCAGATCTTACCATCAGGTCCAGGGAGTGGAGATAAGTGGCGTTGACACCAGCCTGAATTGCTGCATATAGCAGCCGTGGGATGACATAGGTCCTCAAGATCTCCACCTTCTGGAGCGGTTTAAGCGGGGCTATCCCATTGTTCTTAACCCATGTGCTCAGCTTCTCCAGCAGCTCCGGATGGGAGAGACCCACCCAAGGATCCACCTGACCCGATGGTAATGGGCCGCCAGTGGTTAATGTCTACTCACAGACTAGGATCAGCGGATTTCGGTATTAAAATCGTTCTGCAGAACAGCCCTCTTCTCAGCGCCCTGTTCTTCATCCACCTCCTCTCCGCTTTTTCCGGCGCGGGTTTCGCTCGGTACTTCCTCCGATGTTTCAGTCTCACTGCGGCGGTACGTCCCACCAGCTGCGTCAACCACTCCTCCGACGTTTCCTCAACGATGTCCCGGAGGTCTTCCTCCACAGCCTCCAGAGCCCTCTCAAAGGCGCTCTTCTGACGAGGGGTGAGGGAAGCCCCTCGAACCTTTTCGGCAATAATCTTCCTATATTCCATCCTAAGCGTTTCAATCCTCGCTCTCTCAGCCGGTGCCTCCCCTTCGCACGAACTTACAGCTCTTCTCGGCGATGGGAGTCCCTTGGCACCAGCCGCCAGCTGCCGTCTCTTATCGCTGATCTGCTTTGCCGATTTTGTGGGCAAATGCTCAGAAATCCGCTTATTGATGTTTCGTGCCTCTCTAAACCTCTGTTGCAACTCCCTTAGCAGAGCCATCTCTTCCTGCGACCAAACGCTCCTATGCATACCCCGCAATCCCTTTCCTTTTGCGCGAGACGCCTCAATCCTTTCCCTGTTCCTAGTCTTCGGGTGAACGAGACGTTTATGTTGGGAAAGGCCGCTCTTTGTCTTGAACGCCCGGTCGCATTCCTCACAGTTCCATGGGAGGGGGGCCTCCGAGGCTTCTTCCTCTTGCACTTCCATCAGGGTTCCGCGGCACCTCGGGAAGCGGCAGGCAACGCTATGATGTTTCTCATTCAGCCTCCCACACCGGGAACACTGAAATAGCACTCGTCGCCGACCGTGGGCTCTCTGCAGATGTTCGGTCAACGCCGCGATTTTCCCTACCTTGACTCCACAGCATGGACATGCTGGATGTTCATCTGGGATCTTCACAACCGGCGTGCCACCGTCAGCTGCTCGCCCCCGCCCCAGAGTCAAGGATAGGGGTCACCAAAGCCGGTAAGATTGCCTTGCGAGAGGGAGACTCCAGAACCGCTCCTGCCGCCACCTCCCCCCGGGCTTCATCAGCCCAGCCTGCCAGGGGCAAAACGACAGGGGATTCCAGAGCCTCATAAACCTCCGGCAGATCTTTCACGCAATCGAGACTTGGTCCGGGAATAGTCCCATCCCAAGGGTCATAATCCGCGTTATAGAACGTCAAATTCTGCAACACAGCAGGCCACCCATTCAATGTTAAAGTCACCGGCCTGACGGCAGTGACATCAACAGGAAACTCACCTGTCTGGGTGCCCACGGAAACAAAATTGACAACCCAAGGTCTTACTAGGTTGTCGAACATGACTGCGGGGCTTCGGTATACAGCAGAAGAACCAGTCCCCCAAGGTCAACTGGCATGCCTGAAAGCAGCCCCTAGGCCAAGGGCTCTGGACTGCAAGTAAGCCAGTTACTTAGCAGTTGAAATTTTGATTCACCTCGAGGAACTATCGAGTGGTCGGTGAAGCCAGTCGATAGGGAGGAAGCAGCTATAACACCGCACCCTGGGGCAGAGGCAAACTTGGTTACCCACGACTGGGCATCCAGCGGGACCACGAGGAGGTGTTGCCTCCGCAGCTCAGCCCAGTCAGTAGCTATGGTCCCGTCTTCAGAGAGTCATAGTTACTCCCGCCTCTCATGTCTCTTCACAGCGCCAGACTAGAGTCAAGCTCAACAGGGTCTTCTTTCCCCGCTGGTTCCGCCAAGCCCGTTCCCTTGGCTGTGGTTTCGCTGGAGAGTAGGTAGGGACAGTGGGAATCTCGTTCATCCATTCATGCGCGTTGCTAATTAGATGACGAGGCGTTTGGCTACTGAACGAACCATAGAATTTCTATGGCACCTTTTCCGGGTTGGATTTCAGGTGGCCTGTCCGCCCGTGTCATAATAGTGGGTCATCAGGGGACAAGATCCCACGTCCCAAAAGGAAACAGCTCGACCGCAAGGGAGCCGGGCAAGAGCAAAATTCAGCAGTACAGAAGACAGAGCAAGCTCATGTCGCCTGTGTGAAGAGTTTTACCGTTGCCTTCCAAAGAAGGACTTTGTGGCTAGGTCACAATAAGTAATAACAGTTAAAATTGCGACATCTTACCTTTACTAGTGAAGATGTGCTATCTATCCACCGAAGATGGGAGAGCTCTTCACGAGAAGAGCCTGGCTACCTTCTTCATGCGGCTAACAGAGAGTCCAAGGTCGGCGAGGAGTCCGTCATTGCCGTTGTACCCCTTCCCTCTTGCTCCAAGCGGGAACCCCAGGAACTCGACCTCGCCAGCTCTCGTCAAACTTCTCACTTGTTCCTCCAGATGTTGATGTTTCCAGGATGTTTCCTCTGCTGCACCACATACAGATGACAAGTTACTTTCATAACGGAGCGTAAGGTCCACCACCTTCGCCCGACCCTCTTTAACTACAATCAAATCTGGCTTGAAGAGTTTGTTGTAATTTCCTCTGAGGTGGGGCTCAATATCACAGAATCACAGAATGGCTGAAGTTGGAAGGGACCTCTGGAGATCATCGAGTCCAACCTCCCTGCTCAAGCAGGGTCCTCTAGAGCATATTGCCCAGGATCACGTCCAGGCAGGTTTTGAATATCTCCAGCGAAGGAGACTCCACAGCCTCTCTGGGCAACCTCTTCCAGTGCTCTGTCACCCTCCCAGTCAAGAAGTTTTTTCTCAGGTTTAGGTGGAACTTCCTTTGGTTCAGTTTGTGCCCGTTGCCTCTCGTCCTGTCACTGGGCACCACGGAGAGGAGTGTGGCCTCATCCTCTCGACACCCTCCCTTCAGATGCTTGTAGACATTGATGAGATCACCTCTCAGTCTTCTCTTCTCCAGGCTCAAGAGGCCCAGCTCTCTCAGCCTTTCTTCAGAGGAGAGAGGCTCCAGTCCCCTCATCATCTTTGTAGCCCTCCGCTGGACTCTCTCCAGGAGCGCCATGTCTCTCTTGTACTGGGGAGCCCAGAACTGGGCACAGTACTCCAAGTGAGGCCTCCCCAGGGCTGAGGAGAGGGGCAGGAGCACCTCCCTCCACCTGCTGGCAACACTCTGCCTAATGCACCCCAGGATCCCATTGGCCTTCTTGGCCACAAGGCCACATTGCTGCCTCTTGGTCAACTTGTTGTCCACCAGCACTCCCAGGTCCTTCTCGGCAGAGCTGCTTTCCAGCAGGTCAGCCCCCAGCCTGTACTGCTGCATGCTATTATTCCTGCCTAGGTGCAGGACCCTGCCCTTGCCTTTGTTGAATTTCATAAAGGTCCTCTCTGCCCATCTCTCCAGCCTGTCCAGGTCCCCCTGAATGGCAGTACAGTCCTCTACTGCAGCAGCCACTCCTCCCAGTTTTGTCCCATCAGCAAACTTGCTGAGGGTGCACTCTGTGCCTTCCTCCAGGTCCTTGAGGAATACACTGAACAAGATTGGACCTAATGTTGACCCCTGGGGGACACCGCTAGCTACAGGCCTCCAACTAGACTCTTTGCCACTGACCACAACCCTCTGAGCTCAGCCATCCAGCCAGTTCTCAGTCCACCTCACTGGCCACTCATCTAGCCCACACTTCCTGAGTTTACCTACAAGGATGTGATGGGAGACAGTGTCAGAAGCCTTTCCTGAAGTCCAGGGAGACAACATCCGCTGCTCTCCCCTCCTCTACTCAGCCACTCATTCCATCCTAGAAGGCTATCAGATTGGTCAAGCATGACTTCCCTTTGGTGAATCCCTGCTGACTACTCCTGATCACCTTCTTGTCCTCCACATGCTTAGTGATGACCTCCAGGACAAGCTGCTCCATCCCCTTTCCAGGGATGGAGGTGAAGCTGACAGGCCTGTAGTTTCCTGGCTCCTCCTTCTTGCCCTTTTGGAAGACTGGGGTGACACTGGCTTTCTTCCAGGCCTCAGGCACCTCTCCTGATTGCCATGACCTTTCAAAGATGATGGAGAGTGGCCTAGCGATAACATCCGCCAGCTCCCTCAGCACTCGTGGATGCATCCCGTCGGGGCCCATGGACTTGTGGGTGTCAAGTTTGCACAAATGACCTCTAACCCGATCCTCCTCCACCAAGGGAGAGTCTTCCTTTCTCCAGACTTTCTCTCTTGTCCTCAGGGTCTGGAATTCCTGAGGACTGGCCTTAGCAGTCAAGGCTGAAGCAAAGGCAGCATTCAATAACTCTGCCTTCTCTGTAGTCTTCGTCACCAGGGCACCTGCCCCATTCAGCAGCGGGCCCACGTTTTCCCGAGTCTTCCTTTTGCTATTGATGTATTTGAAGAAGCCCTTCTTGTTGTCCTTGACATCCCTTGCCAGATTTGATTCCAAATGGGCCTTGGCCTTCCTTGTCGCATCCCTGCACACTCTGACAACGTCCCTGTATTCCTCCCAAGTGGCCTGTCCCCTTTTCGACTTTCTGTAGACTTCCTTCTGCTGTTGGAGCTTTGCCAGGAGTTCCTTGCTCATCCATGCAGGTCTCCTGCCCGCTTTGCTCGACTTCCTACTCAGAGGGATGCACCTGTTTTGAGCCTGGAGGAGGTGATGCTTGAATATGAACGAGCTCTCCTGGACCCCTCTTCCTTCTAGGGCCCTACCCCAGGAGATTCCCCTAAGTAGGTCCCTCAAGAGGCCAAAGTTAGCTCTCCTCAAGTCCAGCATTGCCATCCTACTCATTGCCCTGCTCCGACTTGGCAAGATCCTGAACTCCACCATCTCATGGTCACTGCAGCCAAGGCTGCCCCCAACCTTCACATCTCCTACCAGTCTTTCTTGGTTTGTTAGTAGAAGGTCCAGCAGCACACCTCTCCTCGTTGGCGTCTCCTCCACCTGTGTCAGGAAGTTATTAACAGTGCTCTGCAGGAGCCTCCTCGACTGTTTGTGCTTAGCTGTGTTCTCTTCCCAACAGATGTCAGGGTGGCTGAAGTCCCCCATGAGAACCAGGGCCTGTGATTGTGAGACTATTTCCAGCAGCCTATAGAAGGCCTCATCAACTACTTCTTCCTGATCTGGTGGCCTGTAGCAAACACTCACAGCAATTTCAGCCTTGTTAGCCTGCCCTTTAATCCTTACCCATAGGCTCTCAACTCGCTCTTCATCCACCCCGAGGCAGAGCTCAATACATTCCAGTTGCTCTCTCACATAAAGAGCAACTGCACCACCTCACCTTCCTGGCCTAAAAAGCACATAGCCATCCCTGACAGCGTTCCAGTCATGCAAGCTATCCCACCATGTCTCTGCAATTGCAATGAGATCATGGCCCTGTGACCACGCACAGATCTCTAATTCTTCCTGTTTATTCCCCATGCTGTGTGTGTTGGTATACAGGCATTTCAGAGAGGCAATTGAGCATGCAGTTTTCCCAGGAGGGGTGCAAATGGATACCCCATAGTCATGTCCTGTGTGCACCTTCCTGGCTGCATGCACCCGCTGGAGGCATTCTGACTTGAGCGGTGTTTTACTGACTACCCTGTCTCTATAACTCTCCCCTTCCCCCATCTTTCCTAGTTTAAAGCCCTCCTTACCACACTGGCCAGTCTGTTGGCAAAGACACGCTTGCCCTGCTTAGTGAGGTGGATCCCATCTCTCCCAATCAGTTGTCGATCCTCAAACAAGGTCCCATGGTCATAGAAACCTAAATTCTCTTGCCAACACCAGCAACGCAGCCAGTTGTTAACTTGGAGAATCTGTCTACTCCTCCTCCCATCCTTCTCCCTCACTGGCAGGATTGAGGAGAAAATGACCTGGGCCCCAGACTCTTGACCACCATCCCCAGAGCTCTGAAATCCTGTTTGGTGGTTTCCAATTTGCCCTTACTGTCATTGGTGCACACATGGAAGAGCAGCAGAGGGTAATAGTCCCATGCATGGACAAGCCTTGGCAGATTCTCCATGACTTCTTGTATTCAAGCCCCATGGCTTCCCTTGAAGCCATGCCCAGCTCCTCTTCAGCCTGGAAGGCACTAAACCTGTTCCTCAAAGGCAAGACTTCAGGAGTAAGAGCCTTTCTCCTCCTACGACAAGTGTCCAGTTTCCAGCCTTCTTCTACGGTGTTATGAGGTAGCGTTTCACGCTGCACAGAGCCCTCTGGCAACTCCATTGCTGTGGAGGGTTGGGACTCCAGAAGCTGTATGGTATCCGAGAATACTGAGAAGTTAAGGCGTCCTGTAGTTGTCCTTGCCTAACTCCCCTTTCCTGTTAGCAGCAAGCACCCTCTGTTTCCTCAATGGTCCCCAGAAAGCCTTCACAGCTTCCAACAAGGTCCTCAAAAGTTCCAAGCAGAGCCCAGACACTGCTGCGCAAACTGCTGTTTCTGTTCGCTGCCTCTGTTAGCTGCGCTCTGTAACTGCACACAGACTTCCAGTCCCCACTGTTTGTTCCCCATGCTGCGTGCACTAGTGTACAGGCAATTCTGGCAGGCATGCTAGTTTTGCAGGAATAGGGTTGGAGCTTCCCCCACAATTCTGTCCTCTGGCCATTCCTGATTTGCATGCATACACTTGGGCTGGGCCCCCTTCTGCCCTGTTTTGTTGATTATAAGGCCTCTCTTATCAGCAACGAAAGCACTCAGCAACACTTTGAAACCTCAAGCTCTACCCCTTTATGCACCATAAAGGTCTTCCTTCCTCTGCAGTCCTTGGAGGAATGTGTGCCCCTGGACAAACTGGGTTTTCTTGGGTGACCAGGACACCAACTTTCCAAAGTACTTCCAACAAATCCCTCCCACGCCCTTGGGCACTCCCAGTCACTCCAGCAAAGCACAGGCCCCATCGAAGTGTGGCCAAGCCATCCCACTCATGGCTTTTTCTGAATTATTTTCTCAGGACAGCAAGTACAGAGTCATGGAGCCCAACCTAAACTTCTTGTGCACCAAGAAAATGATGCCCTGGTGTGTCATGCATCTGTATGGAGGACAGGAAAAGGCAATAGTGCATTGCATTAGTTGTCTCCAGGAAGCTTCAAGGTGTGACATGACTCCCCAGTACAAGAGAGACATGGCGCTCCTGGAGAGAGTCCAGCAGAGGGCTACAAAGATGATGAGGGGACTGGAGCCTCTCTCCTCTGAAGAAAGGCTGAGAGAGCTGGGCCTGTTCAGTCTGGAGAAGAGAAGACTGAGAGGTGATCTCATCAACGTCTACAAGTATCTGAAGGGGGAGTGTCGAGAGGATGAGGCCAGACTCTTTTCCATTGTGCCCAGTGACAGGACAAGAGGCAACGGGCACAAACTGAACCACAGGAAGTTCCACCTAAACCTGAGAAAAAACTTCTTCACTGACAGAGCACTGGAAGAGGTTGCCCAGAGAGGCTGTGGAGTCTCCTTCGCTGGAGATATTCAAAACCTGCCTGGACGTGATCCTGGGCAATATGCTCTAGAGGACCCTGCTTGAGCAGGGAGGTTGGACTAGATGATCTCCGGAGGTCCCTTCCAACCTAAACCATTCTGTGATTCTGTGATTCTGTGACTCTTAAGACACTTTTTCTTCACATTGAGCTCTGACATGGGCTCAGATGCCCTATGGAAGCCAGCCTTCGGGGGAAAAGATAGCAGTGGGAGATTGGAGTTGGAAGGAGGAACACTAGCTGTTCTTCAGCCACATTGGAAAGTCCCTTCTGGTTGTACCCCATAGGTCTGCAGAAGAAGCAGACAGAGGCACAGACCACACTCTTGTGCACTTTTTATGTCTCAATTCCTTTGCCGTGAAGTCTGGCTCTGCATCCCACGTGCACTGGTATGTTTCCCCACCCTGTCTGTTCATACAAGTTATCTAAAGAGTGGTATTTCCCTCTCCTAGGCACTTTCTAGCCCACTTCAGCCCCCTCCCCAGTTCTCCCCACCTCCCCTCACTTCTCCTCAGCCCAGCCCAGCAGAACAAAACACTCTAGGAATCATCCTGTGGCAGTGCCCACCACAGGGTCTGCAGGGATCTGGGCACTTGAAACTAAGATCAAGTCTGAGCCCCTTGGACGGGCACAGCAGCTCCTGAGGTGGGAGAGAGTGGTTGTCAGCTCCCCACCAGCCCTAATGCCTGAGGCCAGCAATGGCACTTGGAAATGGAGGCCAGTCACTCTCTTTCCCCCTTGCTCTTGTCTCTAGGATAACAACACCCACCTAAACTGCCTGCAAGCCCCTCCTTACTAGATCCGCTCCCGAGGCCAGCACAAGTGTCCTGGTGCTACAGCTCCTCAGGCAGCTACTGCTGCTCTCCAGTCTCCCTTCCTAGTGTAAGAAGAGCCTGGCCTTCAGGCACTGCACTGAGAAGATCCCCGTGTATTACAGAGATGCTATTACAGAGGCCAGCTCTGACACAGTGATGGACACATTTACAGAAGGCCTCTGGTCAGACAGACCAGGTTCATGCCTCTGGAGAAGTGTGATAAATACAAATATCTATGCATGGAAATGATTTTCACAGGTAGAATAAACAAACCAAAAAAAGCAAAAGCCAGCCTGAGAGAAACTGGGAATCACTTGTGAAGAGAGAAGGGCAGCTTATGACTGGTAAAATACTATACAGTGAATCAATTTCACCATTGCTCCTTCGATCTCTTTGTTCTTCATGCTGTAGATGAGCAGGTTCATTACTGGAGGTCCACAGAGTACAGAATGGCCACCCCAGATCCAGAGCTGGGGAGGAGATGGATGGGGGCTTCAGGTAAGCAAACACTGCAGTGCTGACAAACAAGGAGACCACAGCCAGGTGAGGGAGGCACATGGAAAAGGCTTTGTGCTGGCCCTGCTCAGAGGGGATCCTCAGCTCAGCTGTGAAGATCTGCACGTAGGCCAGAACAATGAACACAGAACCCCCACAAGCTACACAGACACTAACCACAGTAACCACAGCCTTCCTGAAGTAGCAGTCAGAGCAGGAGAGCCTGAGGAGCTGGGGAATTTCACAGAAGAACTAGTCTACAGCATTGCCTTGGCAGAGTGGAATTGAAAATGTTTCCAGTGTGCAGCACAGTGTTGAGAAAACCATTGCCCCAGGCAGCCCCTGCCATTGTGGTGTAAGCTCCGCTGCCCATGAATGCCGCATAGTGCAGGGGTTTGCAGATGGCCACATAATGGTCATAGGCCATGAGAGTGAGAAGAAAATATTCTGCTCCAATGAAGAAGAGAAAAAAGACCTGGGCAGCACATCCTGAGTAGGAAATGGCCCTACCGGGGCCCTACCGGGCAACACCCGGTGAGGATGGAGAGACATCAGTAGAACGAGGGAGAGTGAGAAAGGTCAAAGTAAGGTGGGGAAACAGAGTGTGTGGGGAGGGAGAAGGTGGCTAAGGTGTGCAGGGAAACAGGAGCAAGCATGGGACAGTGGAGGGTGTTTGTGATGGGGACGGCCAAGGCTGGTGGCAAGGCTGAAAGCCCCTGACAGAACTGAGGTCTTTGTCACCTTGGCTATGGCTGCTGTCTCTGCCAGCAAGAAGACATCGTTTCCTTACAGCACCAGGGCCTCGTTGCCTGCTTACCCCTCAGGGAGCCCAGGAGGTGTCGTACCGTTGTCCTACGCTTGGCATTGCCCCTCCTACCCGCCCCAGGAAGAGCCCTGAGCAACGTGGCAGGGAAAGGATCGCCCTTCTGCAGGGCCGGATGCTTGTGCTTGACCGTTTTGCTTGATAACACACATTAAGGGCTTACTTGGAATTGAGGCCTCCTGTACAGTTCCTTTCACTAACTGCAACCGGTGCCTCTGACTTGCTACGCTAACCAGCCTCCAGGGAAGGGCACCTCGACTTGTGGTCCCCATTAACAGCTGTGTTGGTAATGGCCCTCGGTGGGACCCATTAACGCTCTAAGAAACCTTTGAGTTTGCTTCTGACTTTAACTTCTGGAGAGGGTTCTTCCATCTCCTTTCAGTATCTGCACGAATGCACCAGAGGGCTCATTAAACACAAAAAGTACCCAAAGGAGCCATCTCTCTTCCCATAACTGTCTTCAAGTCTTCAAGTGTCATGCCGCTAATTGGAGAGATTATGTAGCAGAAATGTAGCAGAAAAAGGAAGGTTTCAATAAGCACCTAACAAAAAAGGAGCTCTGTTTTTTTTTTTTTTTTTTTTTTTAATTTTCCTCAATGTTCCCCTTAAAGAATAAGTTTTATCAGCATTCTATAACTGATGTTGATCCAGAGTGTCTCCTAACAAAGTTCAGACATGTAGGAAAAGGAGGATACTTGTGGTCAGGCACGGCACAGACAATCTTCTCCCCTGGGCCCCCAGCCCCACCATTTCTCTTCTCAGCCACCTGGGACTCAGATAACTCCTTTTCCCACTGAAGTCTGCAGCCCAATGTTACAGCTCATAGGCATCAGTTCCCACCTGCTTTATTTAGAGAACTACCTGCAGAGAGACACAGGAAGATTTTTCTTGGCTGTGGAAAAAGAGAAAACATGGTACAGTTTAATTTAAACAAAAACAGAAATACATTCCTCCACTGTACCTTGAGACCAAGTTGTCGCCATTGAAGGCCACTTTCCACAGGGAATAGCCTCCCTGGAAGTGTTGTAGATAGAGAGCTAGGAGAGGATAGCTATAAACACAGTTAAGGAGTTGGCTAACAGGACAATTAGACAAACTACTGAAAGAGGAGGCAAGCTTTAAAATCCCTGCAGTTCAAAGCAGCAGCAGCTAGGTGGCTGATAGGTGTCTGAATGAACCAAGAATAATGGGAGGAGGAAAACTGGATGGACAATGGCTACTGTGTACGTCCAGATAGTCTGCTGAACAGATGACTTTAGAAATGGTCAGCTTAGTAAGGACGTGCAGAAAGACAGGAAAGATTACAGGGATTAAATACACAGTGTGATAGACAGAGCAGTAGCAACACAAGTGCTGGGGAAGAACAATCTTTCTTCTCCTGAGGTTAACACACTTCCTGGAAATGTCCAGTTTGGCACTGTGGGAAAACATTAACATTTTATTTAAAATGGTCAATGATTTCAGCTGGTAACCTTTTTTTTCCCCCCCAGATGCTGAAGAACATTCTCCAACTTTCCAGTCAGAACTCAGTTTCCCAAACATAAGCATTAGGTGCCACTTTTAGAGGCCCCAGTGCTTCTGAGGTATTTCCCTGGCGCTGGCAGCTATTGCACAGGAGGTAGGGGAGGCCAGAGCCCCTGTGGAGCTGAAGGTGGAGGCTGACAGAGGGTACAGCAGGCTGTCTGTAGTGGCACCAAGAGGTCTGTGTTTCTGTAACTGAATCTCACCCCAATTTTGAAAATTGGTTTCCCTTACAAACAAAAACATTACAACTCCCCAGAGTCCAATATATTAAAACAAAACAAAAGGAGGCCCATGAGAACACACACACACATAAAAAAGAAAACTATAATAAACTATCCCATTTGCTTCATTTCTTTTCCTTAATTTCTTTACTGTTTCATTTTGTTATTGGCATTTTCTATGCATCTGGCCTACACCATTCTAAGCCTATTTCTGCATCATGCACAGAAGCTAGTGCCCCCCAAAACACTTCCTGCCCAGGACTGTGCATGCCAGTCCTCACACTTTGGGCCTGAAGGTCCAGCCAATTTCCCCCAGGAGGCAGGGGGACAAGCTAACTCGTCTCCAAATGATGTCATCCACTAGGTTTGTCTTGGATGGATGGGCAGCCTTCCAATCCCATTGTGAAGAAGGTGTTGCATTTTGGGGGGGGGGGGGTTCAATTAACAGCCACATGCCTCATCATGTAATTAGTGAGTCCCAGCAGTGATTGTGGCAGCCGGTAGCTGCCCTTGCCCCATCACCAGGCAGGGTGGAGCACCTCATCAGGAAAGGAGGGGTGGAGCTCAAGGCTGGGGTCTGGGTCGACTAGGAAGGGGGCTCTGATGAATGCCCATTTCAGTTCCTGGTGTAGGCTGTGGCTCTGGTGGCAGCTGGAGTGAGGCAGGGACCTTGGTGCTGAGGCTGTGCTGTGCTGAGGGCACCACTATGCTGCAGGGCTGCTGTACTTGGCACCACTCTTGTGCAGTTCCATTGCTTGGTCACTGCACAACAGGAGGTCACCGCAGACAGCTCCCTTCAGACGCCGTCATGGCAGCCATGCAACCCAGACAACTGCTGGTGTGGTGCAGCACCGCACCAGGAACACGGGCCTTTCTAGGGGCAGCCCTGTGCGGTGCTGTAGCTGGGGAACAGTTCCATGAGGCCACCAGGGCTGTCTCTGACCCTCACCCTCCAAGTAACAGTCTCCCATGGGGAAGTGCAAGCATGCTCCCATCTCCTGCAGTGACTGTGGTGGGGGTTGTGACAGGCACCACACAGGCAAGCGTGGGACTCCGGATGGTGCAGCCCGTAGAAGAGGCGTCTGCTCTGTGCTGATCCCCGGGATTAACAAACATCTGCACCACCACACTGTGGGGTTGCTGCAGCCTGGGGGCACACCCTCTAAGAAGCCCTGACTGACAAGTCCAGACAAAGAAGTGATACCACAGACCCACAGTGATCAGGAGATGGTGGAGTTCAGGATCCTACCAGGAGGAAGCAAGGCAATAAGTAAGATCACAACCCTGGACTTGAGGAGAGCTAACTTTGGCCTCTTGAGGGACCTCCTTAGGGGAATCTCTTGCGGTAGGGTCCTAGAAGGAAGGGGGGTCCAGGAGAGCTGCTTAATATTCAAGCATCACCTCCTCCAGGCTCAAGACAGGTGCATCCCTCTGAGTAAGAAGTCCAGCAAAGTGAGCAGGAGATCTGCATGGATGAGCAAGGAGCTCCTGACAAAACTCCAACAGCAGAAGGAAGTCTACAGAATGTGGGAAAGGGGACAGGCCACCTGGGAGGAATATAGGGACAGGCCACTTGGGAGACACTGTCTCCCATCACATCCTCCTAGGTAAACTCAGGAAGTGTGGGCTGGATGAGTGGACAGTGAGGTGATTGAGATGAGGATGGAGAACTGGCTGGATGGCAGAGCTCAGAGGGTTGTGGTCAGTGGTGCAGAGTCTAGTTGGAGGCCTGTAGCTAGCGGTGTCCCCCAGGGGTCAACATTAGGTCCAGTCTTGTTCAGTGTATTCCTCAAGGACCTGGAGGAAGGGACAGAGTGCACCCTCAGCAAGTTTGCTGATGAGACAAAACTGGGAGGAGTGACTGACACATCAGAGGACTGTACTGCCATTCAGGGGGACCTGGACAGGCTGGAGAGATGGGCAGAGAGGACCTTTATGAAATCCAACAAAGGCAAGGGCAGGGTCCTGCACTTGGGGAGGAATAACCCCATGCAGCAGTACAGGCTGGGGGCTGACCTGTTGGAAAGTAGCTCTGCCGAGAAGGACCTGGGAGTGCTGGTGGACAACAAGTTGACCATGAGCCAGCAGTGTGCCCTTGTGGCCAAGAAGGCCAATGGGATCCTGAGGATGCATTAGGCAGAGTGTTGCCAGCAGGTGGAGGGAGGTGCTCCTGCCCCTCTCCTCAGCCCTGGGGAGGCCTCACCTGGAGTACTGTGTCCAGTTCTGGGCTCCCCAGTACAAGAGAGACATGGCGCTCCTGGAGAGAGTCCAGCGGAGGGCTACAAAGATGATGAGGGGACTGGAGCCTCTCTCCTCTGAAGAAAGGCTGAGAGAGCTGGGCCTCTTGAGCCTGGAGAAGAGAAGACTGAGAGGCGATCTCATCGATGTCTACAAGTATCTGAAGGGAGGGTGTCGAGAGGATGGGGCCACACTCCTCTCCGTGGTGCCCAGCAACAGGACAAGAGGCAACGGGCACAAACTGAAACACAGGCGGTTCCATCTGAACATGAGGAAAAACTTCTTCAATGCAATAAGCTTCCTTTACTGACTATTCTATGTTGCCCCAATACCTAGAGTCCTTTCAGAGTCCTTTTTGGGTTTGTTTTTTTTTTTGGTAACTTTTTAGTAGTAGCTATTGCTGGCATGGGAAGTATTTCCCGCTTAAAAACGCATGTAGGTAGTGACAGTAAGGCCAGCCTCCCCATACCTCTCTGGCACAAGGGGAAACCTACTCTGGTCCCTCTGCTGGGGGCAGCTGCTCCCTAGCAGGGCTCAGCAGTGGCAGAGGAGAGCCAGAGCCTGCCTGGTGCAGCTGCAGCTGGGCTGCAGATGGCAACGGTGCCTGGTAGCATGTGGATGGAGCATCACACTTCACCACCTGGAAGCCCATCAGCTCAGAAGGATCTCAGGTTATGGCTCTCATGCCACATGCAGCACACGGCGCATGGGTCTTGCAGTAGCAGCTTGGGCAATAGAAGTAATGTGATTTTTGTTATCCACAAAAGGGGACAGAGCGTGTTTTGCCATGGCTCCAGCTGCCATGGATCTAGCAAGCCGCATGGAGAGGATGCAGTTCCCTCCTCTAAGATCCGGGGCAGGAGGGACCTCTGTTGCGCACACCGACAGAGGAAGGCAGAGACGCACCTTAAAATGAAACTTTATTGTCTTATACACTCCATTATTCTGTGTCTCTACAAAGAGACACTTGCGGGGCGGCTGCTTTAGGCTGAGAGGGACCCGCAGGGACCATAGGGACTAGATCACTGAGCACAAAGGGAGACTAAGGCCCTTCACTTGGATGTTCCCACCCCTGGAAAAGTCAGATGAATGCCAGCTAGCTGTGCAGGAGACAAAGACACCTTTCTGCTGCTGATCGCTTGGAAGTTACGTCAAGTTCTGCAGGAACACCATACATTGGCCTTGCCTCATGCCTTGGACCCCATGATTTCTTTAGTCTCTTTAGGGACCTGCCACCGACAGTGGTTGGTACCAGCCAGGAGGCTGGATGTAGGAAATGTGCTATTTCTTCCAGGCCACCCATGCGTACCTGGTAGGGTGCTTTAGGACAGGAGATTAGAAGGGATGAGCTCTTGCCCCAAATTAAACCCTCTGGTGTGGCACACAAGCGTATGACCAGCCTCCTCCAGTAACCTCCACCTTGCACTGGAGAGGCTTCTCCCTCACACCTTCCTGTGGGAAGGCTGTTTCCAAATCCAACCCCTTTGGCACTTCATAGCTCATTCTGCCTCCCAGCACTCTTGCTCTAGAGTGCTTCTTTTTAGCCCTTTCCAGCCATTTTTACACCCTGCGGCAATGACTTGAGTGTGATTGCACACTGTGGGAAAAGCAGCCGCCTTTTGAGGTCTGGCTGGCTGAGGGTTCCCGTGCACGTACGGGGTAAAATGGGGAGACAGGAGCTGCCACACAACCTTCCGGAGATCTTCTTGTGATTTTTTTCCGCCTTCAGGGCACAGGAGCCCCTGGGAGGGTTGAGAGCTGCAGCTCCTGCCTCTGCGTGATGCTGAACTTAGGGTGTGACCAGTTAAACCAAAACGCTTCAGCCAGGTCTCACGGCGAGGCCTGCAAACCCCAGCAAGGGTTACGAAAGGCACGAGAGCCACGTGCACGACTCCTTTGCCTGGAAAGAAAATAGGTGTTGTTTGGGAAGCAGCAAGGAACCACCACAGGCAGAAAAAGAAAAAGAAAAAGAAAAAGAAAAAGAAAAAGAAAAAGAAAAAGAAAAAGAAAAAGAAAAAGAGAACGAAGCTTAGCAATAGCCACTCCTGCCACTGAAGCTCCATCCTGGGCAAACATTTGCATTCCTGATGACAAAGCTTTTCCTCAGAGATTTCCAGAAGGCATTTGTTAAGTCTCTGTTCCTCCGACTAAAAATGATGGGGCTCAAGAAGGGCGTGAAGACGGTGTAAGCCATGTCGATCAGAGCACCAGCTCCCGCAGCGCTGGGTGATCCATGTTTCAAGTAGACAACGGAGGCACCGCTGTAGTGCACCACCACCACGGTGACACGGGAGGCACAGGTGGAGAAAGCTTTGCGCCTCCCCTCCGCTGACGGCACCTGCAGGATCCGGCCCAGCGTGAAGGCGTAGGTGAGCAGGATGAAGAGAGAGCAGCACAGCAGGGTGGCAATGCAAAGGGCATTGAGCACGGTGCCAACCGCATCGTCACCAACACAAGCCAGCTGGAGGATGGGGGACAGGTGGCAGAAGAAATGGTCGATGCGGTGGGACTGGCAGAAGGGGAACTGGAACACAGCGCCGGTCACCAGCAGCCCCAGGAAAACCCCCCCTGCCCACGAGGCGACCACCAGCCGAGTGCAGACTCGGGGGGTCATGACAGTATTGTAGCGCAAGGGGTGACAGATGGCCACGTAGCGATCATAGCCCATCGCCGCCAGGAGGAAAGAGTGCATGAAGCCAAACATGAAGGAGAAATGCATCTGTGCAGCACACCCGAGGAAAGAAATGGCTCTGCTCCCCAGCACTAACCCAGACAGCATCTTCGGGGTGATGGAGAAGGTGTAGCAGTAGCAGATTTGTGAGAAGGACAAAGCACCTAGGAAAACATACATGGGCACGTGCAGGCTCCGGTCCACCCTGATAACAACCATTATCACAGTATTTCCAGCCAGGGTCACTAGGTACATGAGGAGAAACAGCACGAACAGCACGACCCGGGGCTCAGGAAAGCGGGAAAATCCAATCTAAACGAGCCCTGCCGGGATGGTTTGATTCCCCCTTCGCATTTGTGCTTTGTCTGAAAAGAGCATGACAACAACGACATTCTAACAGCACCGTCAGATCGGCTTTCCGCAGAGAAAACAGCATCTACATCAGACACAAGTTCCTGCCTTTTACCTCCCCGGGGAAATATTGCAAAAAATGATGTTCACTTCTCCAGCATTGCTCTTCTTGATAGAGCAATATCACGTTTCAGCACTTTGCTGCCGCCTCGGGTCTGCAGCCACCATAGCTGCTGAGGAGGCTTTCTGGAGAGGACGTGGGTGGTGGCACTATTTATTCTGGGTGAGGGGGGAAAATCATCTCCCCTGATTCTGGATGTCCACCGTTTACATGTCTCTGCCTGAGCGGTGTCTCTTCTTCTCCTTCTAGAGGGGAAGAGGCATTTCTCACAGCGATTCCTCTGATCCCATCAGTCATTTACCTTTGGAGGAGGTGGCTCACACTCCACAAGTGCCTGTCCCCTTCACTGTCAAAGAGGGGCCCCGCGTGACCTGCTGTGGGGGGATGTCTATGGACAGGGAAGGTGGTGTAAATCAGGGGAGATGCATTTTGAGGTCATTGTCCTGGCACTGTAGGAATTCCTTCCCTGCTCTGCCTTGCCCCGTGCCACTGTCCTACAGGGACCACACATAAGGGGTGGTCTTCATCTCCCTGCGAGCAATGAGACTCTAAGCCTGGCTGCTCTCAGAGCAAGCTCTGGCCCACGCATCTCACCTTAAAAAAAAAGGTCACGCTTTGCCACAGGACCTCACCTGACATACAACATTATCAACTTCCCGGCTCTGCCCATGAGCTGGAAAGAGTTTGTACTGCTTGACTTTTTAATGGCAGTCGTCAGCCACAAGCCCGTACAATCCCCGATCAGATAAGAGGGAGCCAAAGGGTGAGAAAAATACCTTTAAAACTCTGCCTGCGTTTCCTGCTACTGCTTCTGCCCTCCAGGCTTCAGAAGGAAAAGACAGCGCTGATGAAGTGGTGAGCACTTGCTCTTCCAGGAAGGATGGACCCACCACCCCCAGCTGCATCAGCCCCGTGATGATCCCACGGCCCTTTGCTCCCCAGCTCCGACCTGCCCACAGGCATGGCTCATACAGAAGGGTTTCAATAGCTTTCAGCCCCCACCTGGAGCACTAGACTGAGCCCTGTTATCCGAGGCCAGATGCTGCCTGCTTTTACACCCGTGCCTCCAAAGACTGGAGTGCAGGTGCCCAGCCAGCAGCAGGGGCTGCATATCTGATGCTGCCTCCCCCTTGCAAGCAGCCTGATGCCGAAGTACAAGGAGGCACCAGAGTCCTGCCCCTGGCCCGGCCCCCCATGGGACTGACACCAGGGCTTGGAGGAAGAGTCCATGGGGAGCTGTGAGATGGGGCTCCCTCCTCAAGGTCTCCAGAGGCCAGGCATCCCCCACGGGACCGTTAGCAAAGCAAGCAGCTCGCTGCATAGCCAAACAGCAGGTCAGCACCCCACGGGCCCTGGCTTCAGCAGATCTCCCCCAGGTTTCCCTGGCACCACAGCATCTTCCTTGTGTGCCCCATGGGCAAGTCTGCTCTCCTTGCAGAGCAGAGCTCAGGACCATGCTCAAAGAGCCCAGCCAGGAGGTGGCACCGCACCCCCACCACTCCCAGCAAGCTCCTGGCCATCACCCCAATGCCCCTTCACACAAAGCAAAGGGCTCTTTGGGGTACCGCAGGGCCTCTCCTTGGGCCTGAGATCGTGTCATGTTGTAGATTAAGGCAACCCCTGAACAGTACAACAACGACCCCAAAATAAGAAGGTGGTGGTGGTGGGAGGAGGGGGAGGTTCTCACAGCCTTTCAAGGGTCATGCTCTGGGCAAGCCAGGTCTCCAGTGAAAACCCATGGGTGGGCAGGTAGATCGCGGCCTTTTGGTTTCCTACTCTATGTGTAGGGCTAGGATTCCGTTCACCTAACTCCACAAGTCCTCAGTGCAAGTATCTCCACCGGAGCTGCTTCACTGGACTCCTTAGGTAGCCAGGGAAGAGCTAGACCATGGAGTCCAGGCACAATTCATCTCCCAGGCATGGATGCCCACTTCCAGGATGTGCTGGGTCTTGTGCTACAATGCACCCTGCACTGACAACCCAGAGAGCCCACGGCACCCGCTCCAAAGCAGATCTTCAGTGCACTCCCGAAGCTTCTAGTCAGAGGGTCTTGGCACAGATTTCTCCAGGGTCGGTGTGAAGAGCTGATCAAGCTCTCTGGGACTGTACCTAGCGAGCTGGTGCTCTGCCAGGTATATGACGTCCTGAGAGCTTGGCAAAGATTGTCTTAGCACGTGCACCAGTAGGAGGCGAGAACACCATATCTCAGGACCTTCTCACCAAGATCCAGCTTCCCTGGCTTCCCTGCCAAGGCATGGCTCATATGGTGCTGCCTGAATGCAGAGGGAAATGCAAAGCCTCCTCTGAGACAAGCTCATCCTACTGCACACCCTCAGTCTCCGTCTCCGTCAAGGGCAACTCAGGACAGCCAAGAGCATCCCAGCAACTAGCCTGCTCCAGTGTCTCACCTTACTGCTACCTGGCATTAGCCAGTCTGGAGAGCTCTGGGGACACGGGACAAGAGTCCTTGGGAGAATTGGCTCCCCTTCCCAAGTCCTGGCTGTCCAGAACTGCTCCATGTGCATGTTGAACCCCTTTCCTCCGGTGGCTGGAAAAGCAGAAGGCCAGGCATGGAAGCCAAAAGCAGCAGCATGTGCCAGCGATGCCCTTGGCAAACCTTGCACGGACTCTCTGACTGTCCGTGCCAGCAGTGTGTGCGCCCAACTCAGCTTCAGCAGGCAAGATAGTTCTGGGCAAACCACCCCCAAAGTGACCCATCTCCCCTGCCCACCTCAGCTCAGAGGAGGACAACAAAGATGCCTGCAGGGGGTCCCTGAAGGAAGAAGCTCTCAGGACACTCAGAGAGATCTGGAAGCCAAGACCACTCAGGCCAAGTCGGCCTGGAGGGGCCCTGGCACAGATGAGGCATCCCAAGCAGCAGCAGCAGGAGCAAGGGAGGGTGCTGGGTCTGCCCGCAGGGAGGCCAAGTTGTCTCACAGCGTGGTTTTTCACTCAACCCCGCAAAGCCTGAGGACTCCCAAAGGAAGGCTGGCTCTGGGGGAAATGGAGGGAAAGGCAGGTTAAGGCACAAAGCAAAAAAGGGCTTTTATTCCTCACCTAACAGGCTGGGAGAGGAAGGCTGCAGTGTCACATGACATGAAAGATGTCTCTGAGAGCTGCTCCGGTGGAGGAGCGCCCCTCCAACTCTGCTGGTCTTGATGAGCTCTTCACACTATCAAAGGAGCCCGAGGGACTGTCTCAGAGCTGGAGGCATCAAAGAGAGGGAGATGAACGCCTTTTTCCATGGCCTTGGCATTGATCCCGGAGGGAATCCTCCAGAGCTCCCTTAGAGCCAGCAGGGACCTAGTCCTTGCTGCCAGCAGAGCTGAGAGCAACATTCCCCTGACCAAGGACACGTGTGCCCTTCCCACCAACCACACTGACCTCCTTGTGCAGTCTGGCAAAATCTCTGCTGAAGGCTCCACTCCAGGCAGGCCTGGGTGACCTGCTCAGTGTAGGGGCCTACCCTGGAGACACAGCCATCTCAGAAGATGGTCCTCCCCCACCCCTCCATGCCCAAGGCCTTGAGAGCTTGGAGGGGGAGCTAGC
The DNA here is from genome assembly GCF_040807025.1 of Struthio camelus. Classification (NCBI taxonomy): domain Eukaryota; kingdom Metazoa; phylum Chordata; class Aves; order Struthioniformes; family Struthionidae; genus Struthio; species Struthio camelus. Next base: position 3,343,005 of record NC_090972.1, on the reverse strand, counting down.
GGTGAGTCGATGCAACAGCCCCCTTGTCTGCAGCCCAGGTGATGTTCTCAAGCCTGGAGAACAGAGACCCAAAAGTCCGCAATCTGCTCAGCAGCGGCTCCTCCACCTCCAACACGCACATGGAGACAGCCTTCCTACGGAGCGCAAGGTCTTGCTTCACCTTCCGCCTCCTCTCCAGAAGTGGCTCGTAGCCCCAGACAGGCACCTGGCAGGGGTTGCTGTGTGCTCAGCCATGGCTTCTTGGTAACACACATGGTTTCGTCTCCTCTCGCTGCAGCACAGACATTTGTACCTGTCCCAGCAGAGAGAAAAGGGCCCTTGCAGGGAGCGAGCCCCTGGCCTGCGTTTGGCACCTCGCTCAGGAGAAGAGCTGTGCACCACAGCTGTGCGTTTCAGACGAGTCAAGATAAGGACAGACGGCTCTCACCGAGGGTTGGGCAGCGCTACCTCTTAAACACACTGCTGCTGCTGGCCCATCACACCACTGTCCGCACCGAGTCACAGCACACACCTCAGGGCCCTGTCCTGGTGCAGGGAGAGGTGGTGGGCTGCGACGGGGTGGAAAGGAGCACAGAAGGGCAGGGCCACTCTTGCTGCAGAAACTTTTGGGGCCCACTTCCAGCAAGGAAGAAAGACCTACAAGTGCCTGTTGGAGCCCAGTTATTGCTTAGCAAAAGGCGCTGTGTCTTGAGTTCAGCACACATCCACTGCTGAGAGTTGCTGAGGGTATTGTCAGGATGCCTCAGGCAGGTCGATTCTTACTTATGCCCATTGCAACCAACTCCCGATGTCTAGCACGGGGTGAGCACATAGCAGTTCTTAATGAATGCGCACTCCCGCCTCCTGGGGCTGCAGTTCTCCCCTGGAGAACACCCAACATTACCAGCTGCTGCATGGAGAGCGAGACAATGCCATTGCCCAGCACAGGAGCCCAGAGGAAACTGGCCTTTCAGCCAGAGCATTTCCCTTCTCTCCTCGGGGGCTGAGCCTGCTCCTGCAGGCTCCCCTGAAAGTGCACTGCATGCTGCACCCACTGGTGCAGGCCTCCCTGGAAAGGTGCTGCACTTGCTGCTGCAGGCTCCCCTGAAAGTGCCCTCGACACAGATGGATTCAAAAAGCATGGATACATGAAGGGGAAATCATGCTTAACCAACCTGATAGCCATCTACGATGGGATGACTGGCCAGGTAGAGGAGGGGAGAGCAGCGGATGTTGTCAGGAAGGCTTTTGCCACAGTCTCCCATCACATCCTCATAGGCAAGCTCAGGAAGTGCGGGCTAGGTGAGTGGACAGTGAGGTGGATGGAGAACTGGCTGAATGGCAGAGCTCAGAGGGTTGTGGTCAGTGGCAAGTTGGCGGCCCGTAACTAGCGGTGTCCCCCATGGATCCATACTGGGGCCAATCCTGTTCAACGTACTCATCAATGGCCTGCATGAAGGGCTAGAGTACACCCTCAGCAAGTTTGCTGATGATACTAAACTGGGAGGAGTGGCTGACACATCAGAGGGCTGTGCTACCATTCAGAGGGACCTGGACAGGCTGGAGAGATGGGCAGAGAGGAACCTCCTGAAATCCAACAAAGGCAAGGGCAGGGTCCTGCACTTGGGGAGGAATAACCCCATGCAGCAGTACAGGCTGGGGGTTGACCTGCTGGAAAGCAGCTCTGCCGAGAAGGACCTGGGAGTGCTGGTGGACAACAAGTTAAACATGAGCCAGCAGTGTGGCCTTGTGGCCAAGAAGGCCAATGGGATCCTGGGGTGCATTAGGCAGAGTGTTGCCAGCAGGTGGAGGGAGGTGCTCCTGCCCCTCTCCTCAGCCCTGGGGAGGCCTCACTTGGGAGTACTGTGCCCAGTTCTGGGCTCCCCAGTACAGGAGAGACATGGCGCTCCTGGAGAGAGTCCAGCGGAGGGCTATTAAGATGGTGAAGGGACTGGAGCCTCTCTCCTCTGAAGAAAGGCTGAGGCAGCTGGGCCTGTTGAGCCTGGAAGAGAGAAGACTCAAGGGGGATCTGGACACTGTGCATAAATACCTGAAGAGAGGGTGTCAAGAGGATGAGGCCAGCCTCTTCTCCGTGGTGCCCAGCAATAGGATGAGAGACAGTGGGCGCAAAATGAAACACAGGAAGTTCTCTTTGAACATGAGGAAAAGTTTCTTTACTGTGAGAGTTACTGAGCACTTGTTGGGGTTTGCAGTTCACCTTTATTTGACCTCCATCAGACTGCCCAGCCCTGGTTGGGATTCCCGCCAGTGTCCATTTAAACTCATTGGTGAAGAGAGGTCACATGTTACTAGGGTCCCTGGCTGTCCATCACCAGGAGCTTTCCAGAAGAGAGGCCGAAACCAGGCTTGGCATGACCACGCCCACAATTGGCCCTTGGTATAAAAGGTGGCTGCTGGCACCACAGGGGAGCTTCTGGGGGCTGCCGGAGTTGGTGGTGGTAACCGAAGAAAGAAGAGAAGAACCGAGAAGGAGCATGGCTGCGGGACAGCCGTCATTGGGAGCAAATGCACTGGGTAGGAAGACGAGTGCTCCTTCAGTGCTCCCCCGCCCACTCCCTCCTGGTAGGGGACGCCGGACCAGGACAAGCCCGCCGGAGTCCACCACTCCTGAGCAGCTGCACGAGGTGTTGTAAGTTAACCACTACAGGCTTTGTTCCCGGGGGTCGGCATACCTCATTGGTGTGGCCGGATCGCAAATACGGGTTGTACCTGAACACGGTTTTATACCGAGGATCAGCACACCCACCCACCCACCTACCCACCCAGTGTGGCTAGATCACTTCTACGGGCTTTGTTCCTGGGGATTGGCACGCCTGTCCAGCAGGGCCTGATCAGGGCCATGCCCCCCACCCCCCAGCCCCCGCACCCCTTCTCTTTTTTTATAAAGGCACGTCAATATCATTCATAATTTTATTTGCTGTGAAACCTTATTTGCTTTGTTGTTATTTTTCTGGAAGCTCCCACTAAATACCATTGTATATAGTTACTATATGTTTGTCTTGACTGTTTACCATTGTATAGTTACTGTATGTTTGTATTGATTGTTTAACTGAAATTAGTAAAGTTAGATTATCTGTAAATCCATTGATCTGAGTAGTGTAACCCTATACCGCCTAAACGAACCCAATTCTTTTATATTTGGTAAGTCCCGAGGAGAATAATCAGTTTTCCCACAATGCCCTTCAATTGGTGTGGGCGCTCCTCTGCTATGGACCGGGACAGCACTGGAAGAGGTTGCCCAGAGCGACGGTGGAGTCTCCATCCTTGGAGATGTTCAAAAGGCGTCTGGACGCAAAGTGGGGCAAGGCGCTCTAGCTGGCCCTGCTTGAGCAGCGGGGTTGGACTAGATGTTCTCCAGAGGTCCCTTCCAACCTCAAGCATTCTGGGATTCTGTGAAAGCCCCAAACCCTGCACGGATGCCTGAAGCCTAAGGCCTAAGCTGCTCCCTGACAGCCCCTAACCGTCCAGCTGCCTTGTAAGACTAGCTGGAAGGCGTTTGGGGCCGGGGAGGCAGAGGAATGGCAGGGTGTGTGGGGTGCTGGAGAGAAAGCACACAGGGAGGTGAGAGGGAAGGGGAAGGGCAGGGGAGAGGGAGCTGGAGGTGAAGGTGTGAGGGCTGGGCTGTAGGTGGTGAGGTCAGTTGTGCTGCAGGAAGCTGCTTGGTGAGGAAGCAGCAGGCTGGCCTGGGGAGGTGCTCAAGTGAAGGGCGAGGGGTAGCCCAGGAGGGCCGAGAGTAACTCGGGAGTAACTATGACTCTCTCAAGTTTGCCTCTGCCCCAGTGTGCGGTGCTATAGTTACTTCCTCCCTATCGACTGGCTTCACCGACCACTCGATAGTTCTCGAGGTGAATCAAAATTTTTGACTGCTAGTAATTGGCTTACCTGCAGTCCAGAGCCCTTGGCCTAGGGGCTTCTATCAGGCATACCAGTTGAACTTGGGGGATTGGTTCTTCTGGCGTATACCGAACCCCCCCAGACATGTTTGACAACCTAGTAAGACCATGGGTTGTGAATGTCGTATCAGTAGGCACCCAGACAGGTGAGTTCCCTGTCGATGTCACGGCCATTAGGCCGGTGACTTTAACATCAAATGGGTGGCCTGATGTGACCCAAAATTTGACATTTTACAATTCGGCTTATGACTCTTGGGATGGGAGTATTCCCAGACCAAGTTTGGATTGCGTTAAAGATCTGCCAGAGGTTTATGAGGCTCTGGAGTCCCCTGTCGCGTCGCCCCCGGTACCCCGGGCTGATGAAGCCCGGGGGGAGGTGGCGGCAGGAGTGGGCCTGGAGTCTCCCTCTGGTAAAGCAATCCTACCGGCTATGGTGACCCCTATCCTTGACTCCGGGGGGGGAGCAACTGACGGCACGCCAGTTGTTAAGATCCCAGATGAACATCCAGCATGTCCATGCTGTGGAGTCAAGGTAGGGAAAATTGCGGCCTTGACCGAACATCTGCGGAGGGCCCACGGTCGGCGACGGGTGCTTTTTCAGTGTTCCCGGTGTGGGAGGCTGAACGAGAAACATCATAGCATTGCCTGCCACTTCCCGAAGTGCCGCGGAACCCTGGATGAAGGGGAAGATGAAGAGGCCTCGGAGGCCCCCCTCCCGTGGAGCTGTGAGGACTGCGACCGAAAGTTCAAGACCAAAAGCGGCCTTTCCCAACATAAGCGTCTTGTCCACCCAGGAACTAGGAACAGGGAAAGGATCGAGGCGTCTCGCGGAAGAGGAAAGGGATTGAGGGGTATGCATAAGAACATACCTCTGGTCCGAAGAAGAGACGGCTCTGCTGAGAGAGTTAGAACAGAAGTTTAAAGAAGCACGGAATATTAATAAGCTGATTTCTGAACATTTGCCTACAAAATCGGCGAAGCAGATCAGTGATAAGAGACGGCAGCTGGCGGCTGGTGCCAAAGGATTCGCGTCGCCGCGAAAAGCTGCGGGTCCGTGCGAAGGGGATGTCCCGGCTGAGAGAGTGAAGATTGAGCTGATTAGGGTGGAATACAGGAAGATTATCGCAGAGAAGGTCCGAGGGGCCTCTCTCACCCCTGGTTTGAAGAGCGCATTCGAGAGGGCTTTGGAGGGTGTGGAGGAAGACCTTCGGAACATCGTGGATGAAACATCGGAGGAGTGGTTGACGCAGCTGGTGGGACATACCGCTGCAGTGAAATTGAAACATCATAAGAAGTACCGAGTGAAACCCGCGCCGAGGAAGGTAGAGAAGAGGTGGATGAAGAATAGGGCGCTGAGAAGAGGCCAGTACCTGCGATACCAGCGGCTTTTTGAGATAGATCGTAGAAAGCTTGCTGGTATCATTTTGGATAACATCGAGAGTATTAAGTGTCCCCTCCTGATGGATGTGCTGTATTGCATGTTCAGAAGGAAGTGGGAGGAGGTCGGCCCCTTCGCTGGTCTCGGTACGTTCTGTAGTGCCGGAGAAGCAGACAATTCTGCATTCAAGAGGATGATCTCCCCCGCGGAGGTCAGGAAGAACATTGCGGAAATGAATAAGAGCTCCGCTCCGGGCCCGGATGGGTTGACCTTGGGAGATGTCGTCAAATTAGACCCCCAAGGCACCCAGTTAGCTGAATTATTCAATCTGTGGCTGCTGGCCGGGAAGATTCCGGATGGAATCAAAGAATGTAGAACGATCTTAATACCCAAGTCTGCTGATCCTAGTCTACGAGGGGACATTAACAACTGGCGGCCCATCACCATCGGGTCGGTCATCATGCGCTTGTTCTCTCGAATTTTGACGGCACGCCTGCGACGAGCATGTCCAATTAACAGCCACCAAAGGGGCTTTATTTCAGCCCTGGGCTGCGCGGAAAATCTGAAGCTCCTCCAGATGCTCATCAAGCACGCCAAAAGAGACCATAAGGCGTTAGCAGTAGTCTTCGTGGACTTGGCGAAAGCCTTCGACTCGGTCCATCATCAACACATCCTTCGAGTCCTCGAACAAAAAGGCTTGGATGATCATGTGATCAGTATCATCACCGATTTGTACTCCAACTGTGTGACTCGGCTGGAGGTGGGTGAGGCGTCCTCTGAGGGAATTAAGATCCTCACCGGGGTAAAGCAAGGAGATCCAATGTCCCCGCTTCTGTTCAACCTCTCAGTGGACCCGTTGTTATGTAGATTGGAGGATTTAAAGAACGGATTCAAGTATGGAGATTGCTCTGTGTCATCTTTGGCGTTCGCGGACGATCTAGTCCTTTTGAGTGACTCGTGGGAAGGCATGGAGAAGAACATCAGTGCGGTTGAGGAGTTTTGTCACCTATCCGGGCTACGTGTGCAAGCCAAGAAATGCCACGGTTTTATGATCAGGCCCACGAAAGACTCGTTCACGGTTAACAACTGCGAGACGTGGACAATCGATGGCATTCCGCTCAACATGATCGAGCCCGGCAGCTCCGAGAAGTATTTGGGCCTGGGGGTGGATCCTTGGGTGGGTCTTTCCCGTCCGGAGCTGCAAGAAAAACTGAGCACATGGGTTAAGAACATTGGGGTAGCCCCGCTTAAACCGCTTCAGAAAGTAGAGATCTTGAGGACTTACGCCATCCCACGGCTGCTGTATGCAGCGGATCAGTCCGGGGTTAACGCCACTTACCTCCACTCCCTGGACCTAATGATAAGATCAGCGGTGAAGAGCTGGCTTCACTTACCTTCCAGTACTTGTGATGCCATCTTATACGCCAGCTATAAGGACGGCGGTCTCGGAATCGCGCGGCTGGCGAGCCAGATTCCAAACATCCAGGCTCGTCGGCTTCATCGTGTCGCCCAGTCCTCCGACGACATCACGAGGACCGTGGTCCTCGAGGAAGGCATCCAGAAGGAGTTTGAGAAGGTATGGATCGCCGCAGGAGGAAGGGCGGACAAGATTCCGTCTATTGGGGAGGAGTCCCCTTTGGTCATCCCCGCTGCCCTGGAAGGTGACGAGACGAGATCCGAGTGGGAAATTCCTGCTCCCAAGGTCATCTACCCTGTTCCTAGTAAATGGAGAAAGAAAGAACTCGAGAACTGGGCCAATCTAATATCTCAAGGCCGCGGCATCAGAAATTTTGAAAATGATGCCATTAGCAATGATTGGCTGGTTCATTACCGGGGCATTCCTCATAGGAAGTTAATAAGAGCGTTACAGCTTCGAGCCAACGTCTATCCCACTCGCCAGTATTTGGCTCGGGGCTTGGGCGAGGGTGTCCCTAAGGGGTGCAGGCATTGTCCTGCAGAGTGGCAGACTTGCGCCCACATCATCGGCTACTGTCCTGCTGTGCAAGACGCCCGGATTAGGAGACATAACGTCTTGCGTGGTTTGCTGGCGGAGGAAGCCAAGAAGCTGGGGTGGGAAGTATTTATTGAACCCCACCTCAGGGGACGCAACAACGAGTTCCTCAAGCCAGATTTGATTGTTGTAAAAGAGGGCGGGGCGAGGGTGGTGGACGTTACTGTCCGTTTTGAAAGTAATTTGTCATCCTTAGGTGATGGAGCAGGAGAGAAAGTGCGAAAATACCAACATTTGGACGAACAAGTCAGAAGTCTGACAAGAGCTGGGGAGGTCCAATTCCTAGGGTTTCCGCTTGGAGCAAGAGGGAAGTGGTATGCTGGCAATGACGTTCTCCTCGCCGACCTTGGACTCTCCGGAAGCCGCATGAAGAAGATAGCGAGGCTCTTCTCGCGGAGAGCTCTCCTATCTTCTGTGGATATACTACACATCTTTGCGAGTAAAGGTAAGATGTGTTAGTTTTAATTTGATATGACTAATTGTACGCCTTCTTCGGAAAGGCAACAGTAAAATTCTTCACACAGACGACTGAGCTTGCTCTGTCTTCTGTACCTGTTGAAATTTGCTATTGCCCAGCTCCCTATGTGGTTTGAGCTTCGCTTTTGGGACTTTGTGATCTCGTCCCCATATGACTACTAATTTTGACATGGGCGGACGGGCCGCCTGTCATCCCAACCCGGAAAAGGTGCCATAGAGTTTCTATGGTTCGTAAAATAGGGCCATAGTTACTGACTGGGCTGAGCTGCAGAGGCAACACCTCCTCGTGGTCCCGCTGGATGCCCACTCGTGGGTAACCAAGTTTGCCTCTGCCCCAGTGTGCAGTGTTACAGTTGCTTCCTCCCTATCGACTGGCCTCACTGACCACTTGATAGTTCCTCGAGGTGAATCAAAATTTTGATTGCAGGTAACTGGCTTACTTGCAGTCCAGAGCCCTTGGCCTAGGGGCCGCTTTCAGGCATACCAGTTGACCTTGGGGGACTGGTTCTTCTGGCATGTTCTTAACTCCCGCAGTCATGTTTGACAACCTAGTAAGACCTTGGGTTGTCAATTTCATGTCAGTGGGCACCCAGATGGATGAGTTTCCCATTGATGTTGCTGCCGCTAGGCCAGCGACTTTAACATCGAATGGGTGGCCTGCTGTGTTGCAGAATTTGACGTTCTATAACGCGGATTATGACCCTTGGGATGGGACTATTCCCGGACCAAGTCTCGATTGCGTGAAAGATCTGCCAGAGGTTTATGAGGCTCTGGAATCCCCTGTCGTTTCGCCCCTGGCAGGCTGGCCTGCAGAAGAGGTTCTGGAGTCTCCCTCTCGCAAGGCAATCTTACCGGCTTTGGCGACCCCTATCCTTGACTCTGGGGCGGGGGCGAGCAGCTGACGGTGGCACGCCGGTTGTGAAGATCCCAGATGAACATCCAGCATGTCCATGCTGTGGAGTCAAGGTAGGGAAAATCGCGGCGTTGACCGAACATCTGCAGAGAGCCCACGGTCGGCGACGAGTGCTATTTCAGTGTTCCCGGTGTAGGAAGCTGAATGAGAAACATCATAGCGTTGCCTGCCACTTCCCGAGGTGCTGCGGAACCCTGGGGGAAGTAAAAGAGGAAGAAGTCTCGGAGGCCCCTCTCCCATGGAACTGTGAGGAATGCGACCGGGCGTTCAAGACGAAGAGCGGCCTTTCCCAACACAAACGTCTCGTTCACCCGAAGACTAGGAACAGGGAAAGGATTGAGGCGTCTCGCGCAAAAGGAAAGGGATTGCGGGGTATGCATAGGAGCGTTTGGTCGCAGGAAGAGACGGCTCTGCTGAGGGAGTTGCAACAGAGGTTTAGAGAGGCACGAAACATCAATAAGCGGATTTCTGAGCATTTGCCCACAAAATCGGCAAAGCAGATCAGCGATAAGAGACGGCAGCTGGCGGCTGGTGCCAAGGGACTCCCATCGCCGAGAAGAGCTGTAAGTCCGTGCGAAGGGGAGGCACCGGCTGAGAGAGCAAGGATTGAAACGCTTAGGATGGAACATAGGAAGATTATTGCCGAAAAGTTTCGAGGGGCTTCCTTCACCCCTGGTCAGAAGATCGCGTTTGAGAGGGCGTTGGAGGGTGTGGAGGAAGACCTCCGGGACATCGTTGAGGAAACGTCGGAGGAGTGGTTGACGCAGCTGGTGGGACGTACCGCCGCAGTGAGACTGAAACATCGGAGGAAGTACTGAGCGAAACCCGCGCCGGAAAAAGCGGAGAGGAGGTGGATGAAGAACAGGGCGCTGAGAAGAGGGCTGTACCTGAGATACCAGCGGCTTTTTGAGCTCGATCGTAGGAAGCTCGCTGGTATCATCTTGGATACCATCGAATGTATCCAGTGTCCCCTCCTGGATGGATGTGCCCTATTGCACGTTCAGAAGGAAGTGGGAGGAGGTCTGCCGCTTCGCTGCTCTTGGTCCTTTCCATAGTGCCGGAGAGGCGGACAACTCTGCATTCAAGAAGATGATCTCCCCTGCGGAGGTCCGGAAGAACATCGCGGAAATGAATAAGAGCTCCGCCCCGGGTCCGGATGGGCTGACGTTGGGGGACGTTATGAAGCAAGACCCCCAAGGCACCCAGTTAGCTGAATTGTTCAACTTGTGGCTGCTGGCTGGTGGAAGATTCCTGATGGAATCAAGGAATGCAGAACGATTTTAATACCAAAATCCACTGATCCTAGTCTGTGAGGGGACATTAACAACTGGCGGCCCATTACCATCGGGTCGATTATTCCACGCTTGTCCTCTCGGATGCTGACAGCACCCCTGCCGCGAGTGGTGTCCGATCAACATGTGTGGGTGGCAAGCCAGATTCCAAACATTCAGGCTTGCCAGCTACACCGAGTTGCTCAATCCTCTGATACCATCATGGGGGCTATTGTCCTTGAAGAGGGGACCCAGAGGGAGTATGAGAAGGTATGGATCGCTGCGGGAGGGAGAGCTGACAAGATTCCATCAATTGCGGATGGGCAGGGGCAGAGGCAGGTTGGAGGGAGAGCGCTCGGGTGCTGATGAGGAGGTCGTCCGTGCTGCCTCAGCTGAGCGGGCAGGAGCTGGAGGCAGGCATGTGAGGACATGTAGGGCTGTGAGATGTCGGCCAAGAGAGAAGCCATGTTTTGTGGAGGTAAGGGGTCTTGAGGGAATGGTGCTGCAGGTGTGACGGGGACTGGGAGAGCCCGTGTGGAAGGCCCCTACCCAAAGCCTGACCCCTAACCTGAAGCCCTACCCTTCTACCTTGCCTCCTTGCCCTCTCTCTTTGCTAAGGCCAAAGCCAAAGTGCTATGGTGAAGCCTGAATCTCTGCCCCATGACCCTAACTCTTTGCCTGTGCCTGAAGCTAATCCCATGCCCTGATCCCTTGCCTTGAAGCACTAGACTGGGCTCTAGCCCTCACTCCTACCCAAACCCACAACCTTCTGCCACAAAACTCTAGCCCAAACCCCCAAGCCTGAGCACAAACCCCAAGCCCAACACTCAAGCAGAACCCACAGCTTTCCCTAATCCCACTAAGCGCAAAGCCCAAAGCCTCCACTGGAGCCCAAAGCCTCCACTGGTGCACTGTAGCCCAGTGGAGGGCTACAAAGATGATGAGGGGACTGGAGCCTCTCTCCCCTGAAGAAAGGCTGAGAGAGCTGGGCCTCTTGAGCCTGGAGAAGAGAAGACTGAGAGGCGATCTCATCAATGTCTACAAGTATCTGAAGGGAGGGTGTCGAGAGGATGGGGCCACACTCCTCTCCGTGGTGCCCAGCAACAGGACAAGAGGCAACGGGCACAAACTGAAACACAGGCAGTTCCAAAGACTTCTTGACTGGGAGGGTGACTGAGCACTGGAAGAGGTTGCCTTCGCTGCAGATACTCAAAATGCGTCTGGACACGATCCTGGGCAATGTGCTCTAGAGGACCCTGCTTGAGCAGCGGGGGTTGGACTCGATGATCTCCGGAGGTCCCTTCCAACCTCAGCCATTCTGTGATTCTGTGATATTGAGCCCCACCTCAGAGGAAATTACAACAAACTCTTCAAGCCAGATTTGATTGTAGTTAAAGAGGGTCGGGCGAAGGTGGTGGACCTTACGCTCCGTTATGAAAGTAACTTGTCATCTGTATGTGATGCAGCAGAGGAAACATCCTGGAAACATCAACATCTGGAGGAACAAGTGAGAAGTTTGATGAGAGCTGGAGAGGTCGAGTTCCTGGGGTTCCCGCTTGGAGCAAGAGGGAAGGGGTACAACGGCAATGACGGACTCCTCGCCGACCTTGGACTCTCTGTTAGCCGCATGAAGAAGGTAGCCAGGCTCTTCTCGTGAAGAGCTCTCCCATCTTCGGTGGATAGATCGCACATCTTCACTAGTAAAGGTAAGATGTCGCAATTTTAACTGTTATTACTTATTGTGACCTAGCCACAAAGTCCTTCTTTGGAAGGCAACGGTAAAACTCTTCACACAGGCGACATGAGCTTGCTCTGTCTTCTCTACTGCTGAATTTTGCTCTTGCCCGGCTCCCTTGCGGTCGAGCTGTTTCCTTTTGGGACGTGGGATCTTGTCCCCTGATGACCACTAATCTTGACATGGGCGGACAGGCCACCTGAAATCCAACCCGGAAAAGGTGCCATAGTACACTATGGTTCGTTCAGTAGCCAAATGCCTTGTCATCTAATTAGTGACGTGCATGAATGGATGAAGGAGATTCCCACTGTCCCTACCTACTCTCCAGTGAAACCACAGCCAAGGGAGCGGGCTTGGCGGAACCAGCGGGGAAAGGAGACCCTGTTGAGCTTGACTCTAGTCTGGCGCTGTGAAGAGACATGAGAGGCGGGAGTAACTATGACTCTCTGAAGACAGGACCATAGTTACTGACTGGGCTGAGCTGCGGAGGCAACACCTCCTCGTGGTCCCGCTGGATGCCCAGTCGTGGGTAACCAAGTTTGCCTCTGCCCCAGGGTGCGGTCTTATAGCTGCTTCCTGCCTATCGACTGGCTTCACCGACCACTCGATAGTTCCTCGAGGTGAATCAAAATTTCAACTGCTAAGTAACTGGCTTACTTGCAGTCCAGAGCCCTTGGCCTAGGGGCTGCTTTCAGGCATGCCAGTTGACCTTGGGGGACTGGTTCTTCTGCTGTATACCGAAGCCCCGTAGTCATGTTCGACAACCTAGTAAGACCTTGGGTTGTCAATTTTGTTTCCGTGGGCACCCAGACAGGTGAGTTTCCTGTTGATGTCACTGCCGTCAGGCCGGTGACTTTAACATTGAATGGGTGGCCTGCTGTGTTGCAGAATTTGACGTTCTATAACGCGGATTATGACCCTTGGGATGGGACTATTCCCGGACCAAGTCTCGATTGCGTGAAAGATCTGCCAGAGGTTTATGAGGCTCTGGAATCCCCTGTCGTTTCGCCCCTGGTAGGCTGGGCTGATGAAGCCCGGGGGGAGGTGGCGGCAGGAGCGGTCCTGGAGTCTCCCTCTCGCAAGGCAATCTTACCGGCTTTGGCGACCCCTATCCTTGACTCTGGGGCGGGGGCGAGCAGCTGACGGTGGCACGCCGGTTGTGAAGATCCCAGATGAACATCCAGCATGTCCATGCTGTGGAGTCAAGGTAGGGAAAATCGCGGCGTTGACCGAACATCTGCAGAGAGCCCACGGTCGGCGACGAGTGCTATTTCAGTGTTCCCGGTGTGGGAGGCTGAATGAGAAACATCATAGCGTTGCCTGCCGCTTCCCGAGGTGCCGCGGAACCCTGGGGGAAGTAAAAGAGGAAGAAGCCTCGGAGGCCCCCCTCCCATGGAACTGTGAGGAATGCGACCGGGCGTTCAAGACGAAGAGCGGCCTTTCCCAACACAAACGTCTCGTTCACCCGAAGACTAGGAACAGGGAAAGGATTGAGGCGTCTCGCGCAAAAGGAAAGGGATTGCGGGGTATGCATAGGAGCGTTTGGTCGCAGGAAGAGACGGCTCTGCTAAGGGAGTTGCAACAGAGGTTTAGAGAGGCACGAAACATCAATAAGCGGATTTCTGAGCATTTGCCCACAAAATCGGCAAAGCAGATCAGCGATAAGAGACGGCAGCTGGCGGCTGGTGCCAAGGGACTCCCATCGCCGAGAAGAGCTGTAAGTTCGTGCGAAGGGGAGGCACCGGCTGAGAGAGCGAGGATTGAAACGCTTAGGATGGAATATAGGAAGATTATTGCGGAAAAGGTTCGAGGGGCTTCCCTCACCCCTGGTCAGAAGATTGCGTTTAGCGGGTATTGGAGGGTGTGGAGGAAGACCTCCGGGACATCGTAGAGGAAACGGAGGAGTGGTGGACGCAGCTGGTGGGATGTACCGCCGCAGTGAGACTGAAACATCGGAGGAAGTACCGAGCGAAACCCGCGCCGGAAAAAGCGGAGAGGAGGTGGATGAAGAACACGGCGGTGAGAAGAAGGCTGTTCTGCAGAACGATTTTAATACCGAAATCCGCTGATCCTAGTCTGTGAGTAGACATTAACCACTGGCGGCCCCTTACCATCGGGTCAGGTGGATCCTTGGGTGGGTCTCTCCCATCCGGAGCTGCTGGAGAAGCTGAGCACATGGGTTAAGAACAATGGGATAGCCCCGCTTAAACCGCTCCAGAAGGTGGAGATCTTGAGGACCTATGTCATCCCACGGCTGCTATATGCAGCAATTCAGGCTGGTGTCAACGCCACTTATCTCCACTCCCTGGACCTGATGGTAAGATCTGCGGTGAGGAGATGGCTTCACTTACCTTCCAGTACTTGTGATGCCATCTTATATGCCAGCTACAAGGACGGCGGTCTCGGAATCGCGCGGCTGGCGAGCCAGATTCTGAACATCCAGGCTCGTCGGCTCCATCGTGTCGCCCAGTCCTCCGATGACATCACGAGGACCGTGGTCCTCGGGGAAGGCATCCAGAAGGAGTTTGAGAAGGTGTGGATTGCCGCAGGAGGAAGGGCGGACAAGATTCTGCTCATCGGGGAGGAGTCCCCCTTGGTCATCTCCGCTGCCCTGGAAGGTGACGAGACGAGATCCGAAGGGGAAACTCCTGCTCCCAGGGTCATCTACCCTGTTCCTAGTAAACGGAGAAAGAAAGAACTCGAGAACTGGGCCAATCTAATATCTCAAGGCCACGGCATCAGGAACTTTGAAAACGATGCCATTAGTAATGATTGGCTGGTTCATTACCGGGGCATTCCTCATAGGAAGTTAATAACAGCGTTACAGCTTCGAGCCAACGTCTATCCCACTCGCCAGTATTTGGCTCGGGGCTTGGGCGAGGGTGTCCCTAAGGGGTGCAGGCATTGTCCTGCAGAGTGGCAGACTTGCGCCCACATCATCGGCTACTGTCCTGCTGTGCAAGACGCCCGGATTAAGAGACATAACGTCTTGCGTGGTTTGCTGGCGGAGGAAGCCAAGAAACTGGGGTGGGAAGTATTTATTGAACCCCACCTCAGGGGACGCGACAACGAGTTCCTCAAGCCAGATTTGATTGTTGTAAAAGAGGGCGGGGCGAGGGTGGTGGATGTTACTGTCCGTTTCGAAAGTAATTTGTCAACTTTAGGTGACGCAGCAGGAGAGAAAGTCTGAAAATACCAACACTTGGACGAACAAGTCAGAAGCTTGACAAGAGCTGGGGAGGTCCAATTCCTAGGGTTTCCGCTTGGAGCAAGAGGGAAGTGGTATGCTGGCAATGACGCTCTCCTCGCCGACCTTGGACTCTCCGGAAGCCGCATGAAGAAGATAGCGAGGCTCTTCTCGCGGACAGCTCTCCTATCTTCTGTGGATATACTACACATCTTTGCGAGTAAAGGTAAGATGTGTTAGTTTTAATTTGATATGACTAATTGTACGCCTTCTTCGGAAAGGCAACAGTAAAATTCTTCACACAGACGACTGAGCTTGCTCTGTCTTCTGTACCTGCTGAATTTTGCTCTTGCCCAGCTCCCTATGTGGTCGAGCTTTACCTTTGGGACTGTGTGATCTCGTCCCCTAATGACCACTAATCTTGACATGGGCGGACGGGCCGCCCGTCATCTCAACCCGGAAAAGGTGCCCTAGAGTTTCTATGGTTCGTAAAATAGCCAAATGCCTCGTCATCTAATTAGTGACGCGCATGGATAGATGAAGGAGATTCCCACTGTCCCTACCTACTCTCCAGTGAAACCACAGCCAAGGGAGCGGGCTTGGCGGAACCAGCGGGGAAAGGAGACCCTGTTGAGCTTGACTCTAGTCTGGCGCTGTGAAGGGACATGAGAGGCGGGAGTAACTATGACTCTCTGAAGACAGGACCATAGTTACTGACTGGGCTGAGCTGCGGAGGCAACACCTCCTCGTGGTCCCGCTGGATGCCCAGTCGTGGGTAACCAAGTTTGCCTCTGCCCCAGTGTGCAGTGTTATAGCTGCTTCCTCCCTATCGACTGGCTTCACCGACCACTCGATAGTTCCTCGAGGTGAATCAAAATTTCAACTGCTAAGTAACTGGCTTACTTGCAGTCCAGAGCCCTTGGCCTAGGGGCTGCTTTCAGGCATGCCAGTTGACCTTGGGGGACTGGTTCTTCTGCTGTATACCGAAGCCCCGTAGTCATGTTCGACAACCTAGTAAGACCTTGGGTTGTCAATTTTGTTTCCGTGGGCACCCAGACAGGTGAGTTTCCTGTTGATGTCACTGCCGTCAGGCCGGTGACTTTAACATTGAATGGGTGGCCTGCTGTGTTGCAGAATTTGACGTTCTATAACGCGGATTATGACCCTTGGGATGGGACTATTCCCGGACCAAGTCTCGATTGCGTGAAAGATCTGCCAGAGGTTTATGAGGCTCTGGAATCCCCTGTCGTTTTGCCCCTGGTAGGCTGGGCTGATGAAGCCCGGGGGGAGGTGGCGGCAGGAGCGGTCCTGGAGTCTCCCTCTCGCAAGGCAATCTTACCGGCTTTGGCGACCCCTATCCTTGACTCTGGGGCGGGGGCGAGCAGCTGACGGTGGCACGCCGGTTGTGAAGATCCCAGATGAACATCCAGCATGTCCATGCTGTGGAGTCAAGGTAGGGAAAATCGCGGCGTTGACCGAACATCTGCAGAGAGCCCACGGTCGGCGACGAGCGCTATTTCAGTGTTCCCGGTGTAGGAAGCTGAATGAGAAACATCATAGCATTGCCTGCCGCTTCCCGAGGTGCCGCGGAACCCTGGGGGAAGTGCAAGAGGAAGAAGCCTCGGAGGCCCCTCTCCCATGGAACTGTGAGGAATGCGACCGGGCGTTCAAGACGAAGAGCGGCCTTTCCCAACACAAACGTCTCGTTCACCCGAAGACTAGGAACAGGGAAAGGATTGAGGCGTCTTGCACGAAGGGAAAGGGATTGCAGGGTATGCATAGGAGCGTTGGGTCGGAGGAAGAGAGGGCTCTGCTGAGGGAGCTGGAACAGAGGTTCAGAGAGGCACGAAACATCAATAAGTGGATTTCTGAGCATTTGCCCACAAAATCGGCAAAGCAGATCAGCGATAAGAGACGGCAGCTGGCGGCTGGTGCCAAGGGACTCCCATCGCCGAGAAGAGCTGTAAGTTCGTGCGAAGGGGAGGCACCGGCTGAGAGAGCGAGGATTGAAACGCTTAGGATGGAATATAGGAAGATTATTGCGGAAAAGGTTCGAGGGGCTTCCCTCACCCCTGGTCAGAAGAGCATGTTTGAGAGGGCGTTGGAGGGTGTGGAGGAAGACCTCCGGGACATCGTTGAGGAAACGTCGGAGGAGTGGTTGACGCAGCTGGTGGGACGTACCGCCGCAGTGAGACTGAAACATCGGAGGAAGTACCGAGCGAAACCCGCGCCGGAAAAAGCGGAGAGGAGGTGGATGAAGAACAGGGCGCTGAGAAGAGGCCTGTACCTGAGATACCAGCGGCTTTTTGAGCTCGATCGTAGGAAGCTCGCTGGTATCATTTTGGATAACATCGAATGTATCAAGTGTCCCCTCCTGGATGGTTGTGCTCTATTGCACGTTCAGAAGGAAGTGGGAGGAGGTCGGCCCCTTCGCTGCTCTCAGTCCTTTCCATAGTGCGGGAGAGGCGGACAACTCTGCATTCAAGAAGATGATCTCCCCTGCGGAGGTCCGGAAGAACATCGCGGAAATGAATAAGAGCTCCGCCCTGGGCCCGGGTGGGTTGACTTTGGGAGATGTTGTCAAACTAGACCCCCCAAGGCACCCAGTTAGCTGAATTGTTCAACTTGTGGCTGCTGGCCGGGAAGATTCCTGATGGAATCAAAGAATGTAGAACTATTTTAATACCTAAGTCTGCTGACCTTAGCTTATGAGGGGACATTAACAACTGGCGGCCCATCACCATCGGGTCGGTTATTTTGCGTCTGTTCTCTCGAATTTTGACGGCACGCCTGCGACGAGCATGTCCAATTAACAGCCGCCAAAGGGGTTTTATTTCAGCCCCGGGCTGCGTGGAAAATCTGAAGCTCCTCCAGATGCTCATCAAGCACACCAAGAGAGATCATAAGGCGTTAGCAGTGGTCTTTGTGGACTTGGCGAAAGCCTTTGACTCTGTCCACCATCGACACATCCTTCGAGTCCTCGAGCAAAAAGGCATGGATGATCATGTAATCAGTATCATCGCCAATATGTATTCCAACTGCCTGACTCGGCGGGAGGTGGGGGAAGCGTCCTGCGAGGGTATTAAGATCCTCACCGGGGTGAAACAAGGAGATCCAATGTCCCCGCTTCTGTTCAACCTCTCAGTGGACCCGTTGTTATGTAGCTTGGAAGATTCTAAGAACGGATTTAAGTACGGCGATCGCTCTGTGTCATCTTTGGCGTTCGCGGATCATCTAGTCCTTCTGGGTGACTCGTGGGAGGGCGTGGAGAAGAATAGTAGAGCGGTTGAGGAGTTTTGTCATCTGTCCGGGCTACGTGTGCAAGCGAAGAAATGCCACGGATTTATGATCAGGCCCACAAAAGACTCTTTCACGATTAACACCTGTGATACTTGGACGATCGGTGGCATCCCGCTCAATATGATCGAGCCCGGCAGCTCCGAGAAGTATTTGGGCCTGGGGGTGGATCCTTGGGTGGGTCCCTCCCGTCCGGAGCTGCAAGAGAAGCTGAGCACATGGGTTAAGAACATTGGCGTAGCCCCACTTAAACCGCTCCAGAAGGTGGAGATCTTGAGGACCTATGCGATTCCACGGCTGCTATATGCAGCAGATCAGGCCGGGGTGAACGCCTCTTATCTCCATTCCCTGCACCTGATGGTGAGGTCCGCGGTGAAGAGCTGGCTTTGCTTACCTTCCAGTACTTGCGATGCCATCTTGTACGCCAGCTACAAGGACGGCGGTCTCGGAATCGTGTGGCTGGCGAGCCAGATTCCAAACGTTCAGGCGCGCCGGCTGCACCGAGTCGCGCGGTCCTCCCATGTCATCACGAGGACAGTGGTCCTCGCAGAAGGCACCCAGAAGGAGTTCGAGAGGGTATGGATTGCCGCGGGAGGAAGGGCCGACAAGATTCCGGTTATTGGGGAGGAGTCCCCTATGGTCATCTCCGCTGCCCTGGAAGGTGACGAGACAAAGGCCGAAAGGGAAGTTCCAGCTCCCACGGTCCTCTATCCTATTCCTAGCAAACGGAGGAAGAACGAGCTAGAGAATTGGGCCAACCTAACATCTCCAGGCCGCGGCATTACAAATGTTGAAAATGATACCATCAGTAACGATTGGCTGGTCCACAATCGGGGCATTCCTCACAGGAAGTTAACAGCAGCAATACAGCGACGTGCCAATGTCTATCCCATGCGGGAGTATTTGGCGTGAGGACTGGGAGAGGGTGTTCTGAAGGGGTGCGGGCATTGTCCAGCGGAATGGGAAGCTCGTTCTCCTATTACTGGATATTGTCCTGCTGTTCTGGACGCCCGGATTAAAAGGCATAACATCTTGTGTAGTATGCTGGCTGAGGAGGCTCAAAGGCTGGGGTGGGAGCTGTATACCTCTACTACCTCTACCTGTACCTGGCCCTGGGGAGGCCTCACTTGGGAGTACTGTGTCCAATTCTGGACTCCCCAGTACAAGAGAGACATGGCGTTCCTGGAGAGAGTCCAGCGGAGGGCTACAAAGATGATGAGGGGACTGGAGCCTCTCTCCCCTGAAGAAAGGCTGAGAGAGCTGGGCCTGTTCAGCCTGGAGAAGAGAAGACTGAGAGGCGATCTCATCAATGTCTACAAGTATCTGAAGGGAGGGTGTCGAGAGGATGGGGCCACACTCCTCTCCGTGGTGCCCAGTGACAGGACGAGAGGCAACGGGCACAAACTGAAACACAGGCAGTTCCAAAAACTTCTTGACTGGGAGGGTGACTGAGCACTGGAAGAGGTTGCCCAGAGAGGCTGTGGAGTCTCCTTCGCTGCAGATACTCAAAACCCGTCTGGACACGATCCTGGGCAATGTGCTCTAGAGGACCCTGCTTGAGCAGCGGGGGTTGGACTCGATGATCTCCGGAGGTCCCTCTCCTTCACTGGAGATAGTCAAAACCTGCCTGGATGCAATCCTGGGAAACGTGCTCTAGAGGACCCTGCTTGAGCAGCGGGGGTTGGACTAGATGATCTCTGGAGGTCCCTTCCAACCTAAACCATTCTTTGATTCTGTGAGGCCTAAACCCGAAGCTGCTCCCCCAAAGCCCCTAACCGTCCAGCCCTCTTGTCAGCCTAGCTCAAAGGCATTTGTAGCCTGGGAGGCAGAGCAAGCTCAAGTGCTCAAGTTAAGGGCGAGGGGCAGCGCAGGAGGGCTGAGAGGTTGTGGGAGGATGGAGAAAGAGGCAGGTTGGAGGGAGAGCGCGGAGAGCGCTTGGTTGTTGACAGAAAGTTCCCTTCTGTTTCAGCACGTGGCTGCCCGGGGGGAAGAGGACAGCTGTGAGGACATGAAGGGCTTCCTCATCTGGGACAGAGCGGACCTCTCCAAGAGCATCTCTGCAATACAAAGCAATCTCTTCAGTTCAGTACCTGAATGCTGGGCTCTTCTTCCAAAGCTGGAGTCACAAATGTTGCCAAGGAATGGTGTCCTTTTAGGGAAGGAGGGTGAGATTCAGGGCTTCCTTGTTGGGCCGTCTGTCCATGGAGACGGTGAATGATCCCAGAGTTACCTCCTGAGGCTGGGCCGCATGTGGTTGGGCTGGTGGCAGACGACCATCCCCCTGGAGAGGAAACAAGGCGCCAGGAGAGCTCAGAGCATTTCTGGGAACAGGAGACAGTGGGAGTGGGCATTGAGTGGAGCCTCACAACACAAGAGACCATTCAAGGTAGTCTCTGAGCGATAAGAGCAAATCAACAAATCTCTGCAATCCTAGGAGAGGCAGTGGAGATCCTACTAGGAGGCTCAGGGAAGGGAGCCTGCAGAGTCATCCATGGCACCCTCTTTGAAACGCCATAGGCTAGGCCCAGTGCAGCCCCATCACACATCTTGTGCCCTTGGCAATGCTCCCACAGCCATAGGAAATGGGAGGCGGGGACTGCCAGCAGCATGATAACCATCCTCTTGGGTCTGCTTTGTGCTCTGACAAGCATGGCCGCTGTGGACTTTCCCCATGGCCTCCTGGCACCACTGTTGTCTCTCTCTGCTGAGCAGCAGTGCCTGCACAGAGCCCTGCAGGGCGCGCAGGGCAGGGGGTCCTGGAATGGCTGGCCAGCCCAGCATGGACACCCTCACCTGGGGAGAGGCTCTGTCTGGGGAGCAAGGAGGTGTCTGGAGGGGAGCAAGGGGGCGGTGGTGAGTGGGACAGGAGGGAATGAGAAAGAGAATCCCGTTTCTGCATCCACCAGCTTGGGGAAGGCTGCTCTGTCAGTGGAGCAGCACGAGCTGCCTGAAGAGCCCCCAGGGCCAGGGCTCTTGCGCTGCCCAGAAGAGAAGGGCTGGCACGGAGGTGCCATAGGCAGCCTTGGGAATAGGGACTATCCTGGAAAGGAGAAGAGGGGAGAAAGGGAGTCACTAGCTTCTGTTTCCCTGTGCCATTGCTGGCCTCCAGCCCTGAGGCCGATGGAGAGGTTTTCACGCCCTCTTCCCTGCTCTGCTGGGCTGGGGAGAGAGCAGGGAGGTGAAGAGAGACAGCAGGCCAAACTGGTCTGGAAAGTGCCTTGGAGAGGCAAACCCCCGGGTTCAGCAGCACACTTGTGTGAAGGGGCAGGCTGGGGGCACCCACCAGTGTGCTCCTGGCTCCCACCTAGGCCTCATGAAAGCACACGAAGGGCCAGAAGAGAGGAGCCTGCTCTATGCCCTTGTTGCCCAAACACACCAGGAAAACTGCCCCAGGTCTTTTGTCAGGGAGCCAGCCCCTCACATCAGCCATTCCCAGTGCTGGCTGTTTATCCTAGTGCTGCGGGGTCACATTTGGCACGTGGCCAGCTCCATCCTCCTGCGCGGCTCATTTTTGCAATTGTGAGGACTGCCCCGAGGGCGAGGGGGTGCTTCTGCCCCCCTTGAATGCACCCTGCCCCATGTGGTGCCTGCACAGCAGGGCTGTGCAACTGCAGTCAGAGCAGCAGGGCTCAGCTGACCTAGGGTCTGGATGCAGCTGGGAGCCAGGATGCTCCTCGCTGCTCCACTTCAAAAGGGCAACTCGTCTGCACAGAGCAGGAACCAGCTCTCCAGGTGTCACGTGTCCTGGGAAGCCCTTTCGGGTGAGCAACCTTAGGACAAAGGCTGCTAGATGGCTGATTGCCCACAGGCTCATTGGGGAAGGCCGCCTGCTGTTGGTCTCACTGCCAGCCTCACTATGGCAGCTGGCAGTGTTTGCCCCAGGGCTGCCCCACACCATCACAGCCCCCAACACTGTGGGCCCAGCTCATCCCCTCTGCAGGAAGCTTCTGCCAGAACCATTGCCCAGCCCTGGCCCCTCCTCCCAGGCTGTGGCAGGGGTGTCTCTCCCATGTCTCACCCTCACCCCAGGGACAGGTGAGGCCATTTCCCCCTGGGGAACAGGCTCCACAGAAGGGCCTCCAGGCCTGAGCCATCTCTGCCAGATCCCAGCCTCCGCGAGTGGCACCTCCGTTGCACCCATGTATCTCTAGCCTGCATGGACCTTGGCCACGTGTCATAGTCTCTGTCTCCAGCCCTGCCTCTCCCTGCATCTTGTATTGCTCCTGACTGGTGGAGCAGAAAATCCCACCATTCCCTGACGGGATTCTGGACTTGACACTTGTTCAACTGGTTATCCACCTGGAACCCCAGCTGTGGACTTTCAGCAAAGATGTGTTCTAGGCACTCGGCCCTAGCCAGTCCGCTCCTGCTTCAGCAAATTATTCCCACCCCTGAGGCAGGAATTTGCAGCTGCCTTGCTTGAAATAAGTGAGGCGCCCATCAGCCCATTTCTGCAGCCTGTCAAGTTCCCTAAGACGAGCCATGTCAGTAGGGCCAGTTAGTGCACTCAGGGCCCTGGCAGAAGCCCCCTCTCCCAGCAAGCTGTGTCCTCAACCTTACATAGACCTGGGTTCAGGGTGTGGTTTTAGGGCTATTTCAGGGGACACTGCCTGAAAACAGGGGTGGGGAAGCGCGAAAGGGACATAGTATCAGAGACTTGTGGCAGCGTGGGCAGGTGCCAGCTGCCTATGAGCTGCCCCCAACGCTGGGCAGGCTTGGGGAGGAAAGGCCTGAGGCATTGCTGGGGAGCCCCGCAGGGCCACATGGGCTCTGGGGAAAGGCTCCAAGCTGGCTCCAGGGAGCCCCACAGGACTGGGCAGGCTTTGGGGGAAGGGTCAGAGCCAGCCCCAGAGAGCCCCACAGGGCCTGGCAGGCTCAGCGGGGAAGGGTCCAAGTTGGCTCCAGGGAGCCCCACAGGGACGGGCAGCACTGGTGGAGGGGGGCTTGGGGAGAGGGTTCACTCAAGTGCCCGTGATGGGAACCGGGGTCAGACCCCGTCCAGGGATTGCCAGGCAAGTCCCTAGTGACAAGGCAGGTCTGAGGTCAAGCTGGAAAGACAGGCCACAGGCCAGGGTGCAGATCACCAAAGGCCATGACCAGGCATAGGCATGGCTGTGATGGAGCTGCACACACATCCTCCTACAACAGCATTCAGGCAGGGACTGACCGTCCAGGCGTCAGCTTAAATGGAGCTCCTGGGCCCATAGGCACAAACTGGCTTCAACAACTAGCTACATGCCTTCTCCTCTCATTAGTGGCACACAGGAAGGAGTGAACAAGGTTCCTACTGTCCCTACCTACTATGTCCCTGCCTACTAGACAAGGTAAGAGCCTAAGTTCAAGGAAGAAGGCATCTGTTCTGGCACTGTGGTAACAAAATCCAAATTTGACGTGGCTGATGCCTTGATTCTGCTGAGTGATTCCTGGGAAGGTATGCAGAAAAGCATTTCATTAGGAGGAACCTTCTGTGAGTCCATGGGGCTTATGTCAGAGCCCTGAGTGCACTAAGAAGCCTGAATGGCCCTGAGCAGCTTCCCCTGGGCCCTGACTGGCCAAGGCCCCTGCCATGTGACCTGAGTTATGCCCCTGGGCTCCTGGTTCCCTGTCCCTTAGGGAGTGGCTGACCTTTGCTGCTCCCTCACAGCTCAAAGCTCAAGAGGGCAAACGTCACTTTTTTTTTTTTTATTAAATCTACTAAATAGCCTGTAAGCCATGGGTGCTGTTTAGTACGGGCTTGACTATGCCGGAACCAGGCAACTCTGGAAAGTATCTGGGTCTTTGTGTCAACCCCTCAACTGGATTGCCCCAACCAGAGCTGCAAGAGAAACCTGAGCCTCACCTACTGAGTGTCAGACGGGTGCTGCTAAGACCATAGCCGAAAGTTCATATCTTGAACAGGTATGCATTCCCAAGATCATTTTTCTCCCCAGCTATGTGAATTAAAAAAAAAAAACCCTATAATTTTATCTCACTGTCCATGTGGATATAAAATCCGCATGCCTCCATAACTTCAATTTAAGCATAAGAGCTAAGTTAACGACTGGCTACATCTGCCTGATTGTGTATGGGACTTTAGATTTTATTCAAGGACTTCCTCACAGGCAGGAGAAGGTGCTCATTTATGTATCTGTGTCCTTGCATGCACCATTTGGACTTTTTTTCCCCTTTTAATATGTTGGCTCTCCCCCCACCACTCATTCCTTGTCACCTGCTTGCTCATTCACATTCCCTTCTCTCCCTGGTCCTGGCTGTCCCTAAATGTCATGGCCAGCATGTCATCGGGGGCAGAGGAAGACTCCCTGACACCAGGCTGACCAGCTCCCCCCCCTCCCCCGCCACATCTCCCACCACCACCGCAAGGCACACAGCACCCACAGTGGGGCCATCCCGCATCCCCTTGCGCTTGGCTTGCCCCCAAACTCACTAGAGTGCTAGGAAAAAAACAAAACCCAAAACAAAACCCAAACCAAAAAACACCATCCCAACAGTGGCATCTCATGGTGCAGCCCAGGCCACAGCATGGGCTGCGTTTGCACAGGGCCTCCCACTTCCTCTGCATCTCCTAGGTCTCTTCACAGCACCAAACTAGAGTCAAACTCCACAGGCTCTGGCTTCTTTCCTTGCTGATTGCACCAGGCCTTTTCCCCTGGCCAGGGGCCAGCTGGAGACAGCCAGGGCCCTGCGTGCCCTAAGAGGCCTTAACTGGAAGCCTTCATTGCTCTGACCAGCCTCCCCTGGGGCCTCCACCCACTCACTCCCTCTGTCCAGGGGCTCCATTAATACTCAGCTTGGGGCCTTTCAGCCTGTGCTGGAGCTCTGGTGGGGGGGCGGGGGGTGTGTGTGCGTGCGTGCGTGCTCCAGCTCTGTTTCTCAAGTGCTGCTTGGGCTCCCTGAGAGGGCTTTGGATGGGGCTTGTTATGCTGCCTTACCTGATGAGCCCTGGGCTCTCAAGAGGACCTCCTCTGCTCTGCTGAGCTCTGTGTGGTGCTGTGGGACTTTGCCTGCTTGGTGAGCTCACTCTCTGGCCTGTGTTGTGGCCCCAGCCTGTTGACTGCTGGCTTGCTTTCCCTTCGGGTAGAGCCCTGCTCCTTCTGCTGCTTGCTACCGGTGAGCTCAGGCCACCTCCAACCCTGAGCTGAGCACCAGGAGGCCTGGCCCTGCAGTTGCATTGGGGCCTGGGCCCCGAGCGCTCCTGCAGGGTGCCTCCCCCCAGGGCCTCTGGAGTTCTCCAGGAGGCTGTGGTCAGCATGCAGAGGCACAGCACAGCCCTGCAGGCTCTGTTGGCTTCCCCTGGGCCCAGAGCATCCCTTGCTTCCCCAGCTCCCTGCACCCTTTCAGGAGCACTGAGCAAGGGACTGGGGGCTCCTCACTCAGGGCAGGCTTCTGCTTCCTCAGAGCCCTTCCCAGCACAGACCAGCCGCTCAGCAGCCATCCCCTGGCTCTCCAGGGTGGCCCTAGCCTGCCTTGCTCCCTTTATGGAGCACAAGGACCTGATTGTCCAGACCCTGAGGACCTCTCTGTGGCTTGTCAGTGTGCAGCTGTGGCTGAGGTAGCCTTGCTGGAGCTCTGGCAGGACAGTCACTCAGCTGCTGCCTGTCCACTTCCAAGGAGGAAGCTGGGTGAGGAGGATGGCCAGGGTGGCTCCTGCCCAGGGCCTCAGGCAGCTCTCAGACCTGCTTCTCACTGTGCACAGGCACCTCATGGTATGCCTGAGAGTGCCGTGGGAGCCTTGGGGGAGCTCAGCCGTGCTTTTCCTCACGCCCTCCCCCTTAGCACTCCCAAAGGAGGAGCCTATGGAGCAAGGTGCCATGCAAGCTCATCCCAGGAGCAAGAGCACAGATGGAGGGAAGGGGCATGCTTTCACTGTGTGTGGGAGGGGAGGGAGGATGGGGAGGGGGGAGGCCCCTGTGTTGTTCCTTGTCCCAGTAACCCTCCTGCTCCTCTTGGGGCTGTGTGCCCTTGAGCCTCACTTCCCCATGCCCCTTACTGCCCTCCCGCAGGGGTGCGCCATCCAAACCATTGCCCTGGTGGACTCAGGGGCTTCCCACCCTCTTGTGGCCTCTGAGTTTGTCCCGAGTGCCCATATCCTTACCTAGCCTCTGCTGACCTCTCACCACAGTCACTGCAGGAGATGGGAGCATGCTTGCACTTCCCTGTGGGAGGCTGTTACTTGGAGGGTGAGGGTCAGAGACAGCCCTGGTGGCCTCATGGAACTGTTCCCCAGCTACAGCACCGCACAGGGCTGCCCCTAGAAAGGCCCGTGTTCCTGGTGCGGTGCTGCACCACACCAGCAGTTGTCTGGCTGCATGGCTGCCATGACGGCGTCTGAAGGGAGCTGTCTGCGGTGACCTCCTGTTGTGCAGTGACCAAGCAATGGAACTGCACAAGAGTGGTGCCAAGTACAGCAGCCCTGCAGCATAGTGGTGCCCTCAGCACAGCACAGCCTCAGCACCAAGGTCCCTGCCTCACTGCAGCTGCCACCAGGGCCACAGCCTGCAGCTCTGACTCCCCCAGGTGTCAAGACCATACCTTCTCCTGGACGTCCCTGGCAATGCTCCTAGGTGAGTGCAGCGACTGTGCGGATCTTTTCAGAAAGAAGGGTGCAGAAACCCTACCACTCCCTTGCTGCTGCTTTTCTCTTCTTGTTTATTTCTTTAATGTGGGGGTTGGGGGAGAAGAAAGGATGGCCCTGTGGAGATTACAGGGGGCTGAACGCCATGGGAGTAAAGAACTGGCAGCCCCGTTTCTCTTAGCAGTGCTCTTGGAATGCCTACAGGGGACTCGCTTGTTCATAAAGCTGGGCCTGCAAGACGGGCCCAGTATGTTGTCAATGATGTGCTGGAGGAATTGCTTGATGCCTGTGTTCTGGCATAACTGCCACGTGCCCTCCTGAGCTGGCAGCCCCTGCTACTGTGCAAGGGATGTAGCTGCTTTTGGCATGTGTTACCTTGTGTGGGCAGTTCTTGAGGCAGGATTATTCCTCCTGCAGCTCCCAGAAGAGCTCTCCTCTGGCAGAGGACTTCTTGGTGGACGCCAGAAGCACAAGCACCTTCTGCACAATGGAAATGGGCACTGAGCAGAGTCCCCTTCCTAGGCCACCTAGACCCCAGCTGGCCTTTTGCTGGAGAAGCAGCTGCCTCAGACCGAGCCATTGGGGCCACCATGTCCCAGAGGGTTGCCCCAAAGCAAGAACTCTACCCTTGGGCCTTCTTCTCTAGGCAGCTCCCTCCCACTGAGGGCAAGTAGGATTCTGGGGACAAGGCAGCTCTGGTGATCGAAGCTGCCTTTGAGGGGTGGCAGCACCTTCTCAAGGGAGCGGAAGAATGGACAGTGGTGCTCACCAAGCCCTGTATCTTCTCTTGCTGTTGGGGAATGAAGGGCCTCTCTCGCCAGGAGGACAACCGAGATTTGGATGCGCACCTTGCCTGTGAAGGCCCTGTGCTTTTTCCTTGCAGATGCTTCCTCACTGCCACAGCAGAGCAGGAACATCTTGCAGAAGCAACACTCCTCACTCTGCCAAATGAGCAGAATTTGCTGTGCCACAGCAAGTGACCTGCTCTTGGCACCCCGTTGTGCTGGCACAGCATGGTGCTAGCCCAGCCTCCCCTAGCCTGTGACAAGAGGATGGCTGCCTGCACTGGGGCAGGCAGATGTATAGCCTGTACAGACTGCTGTTAGCACTGCTCCTCCCTGTGCCGAGCACTCGGCCCCGGAAGTGGGGCTGCCTTTGTGTTCACCCGCCCACCTCACTGAGGAAGTGAACAAATCATCAGGGTAGTGGTATTCCACCAGTGGCCAGGCTGCAGTGTAGGTCACGCACATGCAGGGCTTCCCACTGATTCTACACCTCTCGTGTCTCTTCACAGCACCAGACTAGAGTCAGGCTCAACAGGGTCCTCTTTCCCTGCTGATTCGGCCAAGCCTGTTCCCTTGGCTGTAGTTTTGCTGGAGAGTAGGTAGGGACAGTGGGAATCTCGTTCATCCATTCATGAATGTCCCTACTTAGAGGATGAGGCATTTGGCTACTTATGGACCATGAATTTCATGACACCTTGTCCGAGTTGAGATTTGGTAGGTGGCCCATCCACCCTCGGCCAAGCCAGTGGCATGCATCATTTGGGAACAAGATCTCCGTCCCGCCTACCTCCATTCGCTCAACCACAAGGGAGCCAGGCAAGAGCAAAAGGCAATGGTACAGAAGACTGAGCCGACTCCTGTTGCCTCTGTGAAGAATTTTACTGTTGCCTTCCAAGGCGGCCTTTGAATAACTTAAGTCACAGCCGTTAATTTAGGCAGTTCAGTAAATCCACACTTACCTCTCCTGGTAAAGACGTGGAAGATGTGAACTGAGGAGAAGAGAGCTCTTGGAGAGAAGAGCATTGCCACCTCTTTTGGCAGCTGGTGGAGAGCCCCAGGTTGGCCAAGAACCCATCGTTGCCCTTGAACTACTTCCCTGGAGAGCTGACTGGGAAGCCCAGGATCTCCACTTCTTCCCTGGTCATCATCCTCTTCAGCTGCTCCCTCAGGCGCTGAGAGTTTTGCGCCTTCTCTGCCATTGCCTCACCTAAAGATGACAAGACACTCTCAGAATGGACAGTCACGTCCACCACGTTGCCCTGAGATCCCTTAACCACGACCCAACCTGGCTGGAAGAGTTTGTTGTTATTATCTCTGATGTTGGGCTCTAAATAGGGTCTGCGCTGTGAGTCGGCCGGGTGAGGGTGGGAGGAGGAGGCCGCTACACCGGTAGCGGCCCCAGGTAGGGGGGGCAGAAGCCGGGTCGGGCAGAGCGAGGCAGGCGCGCCGGATGGCGGAGTGCCGGGGCAGGGCGGGGGGGAGGGAAGGAAGGGTGCCGCCGACGGCCACGGCGGGAGACTGAGAGCACCGGCCAGGGAGGAGAAGGGATGCCCGGCCCCTCCGGCAGCACACCCAGCTGCCCCCCGGGTCGCATCGGGCCGCCCGAGTCTTTTAACCCCCGCCCGGCTCTCCGACCGAGAACCCTCGGGCCCGGAGCCCGGGGCCCATGGCCATCCCTACCCGGCGGGGGGGGGGGCCGCTACCGGTGGCTGTGGTGGCCGGAGGCCTCCTGCTCCCACCCCCGCCTGGCCAACTCACAGCAAAGAACTAGCGGCTAATCCCACCCCCTGGTCTCTTGCCCTGAAGGCCTGGAGCAGGCTCTAGCCCTCAGCCCCACTCAAACCCAAAGTCTTATTCCTCAAATCTAGCCCCTACCCCAAACTCTGAGCACAAACCCCAAGCCCAGCACTCCAGCAGAACCCACAGACTTCTCCATAATCCCACTAAGCACACAGCCCAAAGCCTGTGCTGACGCCTGAAGCCTAAGGACTGAGCTGCTCCCTCACAGCCCCTATCCATCCAGGCATCTTGTAAGCCTAGCTGGAAGGTGTTTGGAGACTAGGAGGCAGAGGACGGGCAGGGCCTGTGGGGTGCCGGAGTGAAAGCCCGTGGAGATGAGACAGGGTGCTGCAGGAAGCTGCGTGGTGAGGAGCATCAGGCTGGCCTGGCGAGGTGCTCAAGTGAAAGGCAAAGGGCAGCCCAGGCAGGCAGAGAGGTTGGGGAGCCGGTGGCCAGTGGTGGGGCTATGTCTATAACTTTGCATCAGCGACAGCACTGGAGAAAAAGGCATTTGCCAGCTCTAATACCACATGCTAGCGTCCTAGTCTGGTGGCCAGCCATCCCATGAGGGACACCAGATCGGGCACAGCCGCCGTTAACATGGGAGCTACTCGGTACATGGCGGTAACGCACTGTCATTCCCCAGGAACCAGCCTTGTTTTTCAGTGGCCCCAGAGGGCTACTGAAGACACTGAAGACAGGCGAGCGAAAGCTGCTGTCCTGGGCTGGTGGCTCGCATCCCGTGCCTTCTGCAGGCCGGGCAGTAGGTGTCGCTGGTTCTTCTCGTTTCTCCTTAGGCTCCTGGCCGAGCTTCCCCACCCCGGTGCGCTTAGGGCGCGGCTCCGGCTGAGGCTGCAGCCGTCGCTCGAGCAGCTCTGCGACGGGTTTGCCATCTCCCTCCCCCGTGGTCTGCCCGCTCGCCGCAGGTCTGGGAACATAGTGCCGCGACTCGCCCTTTCTTGCTGTGTCACCTTTTCCTGGGCCTGTTTCCCAACTTCCTATCTCAGCTGACAGAGGACAGACCCCTCTGCTACCTGAGAGAGCAGCGCTGTGACTTCCCCAACCATACCCGTCCCCCCACCAAGCTTAGGGAGCACCATAACGTTCAGATTGGAGGGAGAGGGGGAACCAGAGCGGGGAAGGGCACTTTGCAGCATCTTACTTTGGACCATTTTGCGCATGGGGATCTTTGGTAAACTGCTGGGAATAGATTCCAGACAACATTGCTAATTGCCGCAGCTGGTTTATTTCTGCTAAGATAGGAGTCCTCTCAGTGAGCCCATCATTAAATGTCTGCTCAGTCAGGCTAGTTAAACGCACCACAGTTCATCAGCCAGTTCATCAGAGGGGGGGATTGGTTTTTGTTTTGCTGCTGCATGTTATGGAGAGTGCTTTGCAGCGTGGGCTCTTGGGGGAGACCCCCCCTCCCTCCCCCCTTCTATCAAGTTCCTCTAGGGTAAAGTAAACCGCATTTGCCCCATCATCCCACAGCCTGAACAGCAATTCTAATAACCCTTCTCAGGGCTTCTACTGATAGCGTCCCTGCATGTCCTGTAGCTCTGATGCTTTAAAATCACAACTAGTGGCAGCCCCTTGCCTATTGGCTGCGTTTGGTCCGGTAAGCTGCTGCTCTACCACTGGCCGGGCAGCTACCTCCTCTTCATGCTCCCAATTATTTGGAGCATTATCTGGAGCTTCTGGACCCCCATCGTCTTTTCACACCAGTGCCCGAACAACCAGGGGATGGACATCTCAGCTCCCCCCTTGTCACCGAGGACAGCGATTTGCAAGGTGGGCGATCTGCAATGCAGACAGCCATAAAGGCACATCCCTGCTGCAGCTTTTCAGCTCCATCCACAGTTGTGGTTCCCACCTCCTGGGTCAGCTGGCAAGCCTCCTT
This sequence comes from Struthio camelus, assembly GCF_040807025.1. Lineage (NCBI taxonomy): Eukaryota > Metazoa > Chordata > Aves > Struthioniformes > Struthionidae > Struthio > Struthio camelus. The sequence goes on along the minus strand of NC_090972.1, from coordinate 3,311,807 downwards.
AGCGGCTTGGAGATCACTTTCCAACTGCCCAGTGTGTGGGCGCTGCACTAACGATGCCTTATCCAAGGGTGCGGAGTGCAGCCAGTAAGATCCCCCCCAGATCCCCTGCTGCCTTTCCCTCCACCCGCCTTTTCCCTCCTCCAGCTTTTTCCAGTCAGAGTTTGGAGAGCAATTCCTCTAGCCTGGCTGGGGTTACCCCCAGCTCACTTTCAAGCTGCGGCCATGCTGCCGAGGAGGCACACCCCGCTACCTTGTGAGCCGTGGGTGCCCACTGACGCGTAGCAAGCCACCTGGGGAAGCGGCTCCCCGCCTCCCCCTTGTCCTTATGTCCCCCACAGATGCATCTCCACACTGGTATCCTGCCAACTGCACCACAATGTGACCGCAAGGCAGGAAAAAGGAGGGTTGGATACAGGCACTGAGAGGCACTCCAGGCATGTGAGGGGTTCAACAAGGCAGATTAGAGAAGGACTTACCCTCCAAAGCGCACGGGGAGCCCCAGGAATAGCATTGAGAGGTCACTGCTGGGAGGCTGGAGGATGGATGGGTCGGATGCCCAGGCAGGACTCACTTTAGTGTATCCTAGGGGCCCCTTTTAGCTACTCGAGCTAGTTGCTTATCTAGACTAGGCAAGGCGTGGGTAGTTACTGCCTGTGAAGCAGCTAGACACTGTTGACAAAGCAAGATATGCATGTTTGGCCCTAGCAGGTTTTGATCAGCATGCAGAGCGCACTCCAGGGCTACTATCCCGTCCTCTGTCAGTCGCCCGACTCCTCACCAGGTCTTCCGCAGGGCTTCTCTCTGCAGCAGGGCAGGGAGGGGCAGGAGACATCCTGGGAGCTCACTGTGCACTTCTGAACAAGGGCAGAAACTCACCCAATTCCTCATGACACTCTTTCCAGGACAGAAACAAGTATGTTGAAATCAGAGTGGCAATGGTGGTCTCACCCCAAATATCCTGACTGTTTTTGGGGCAGGCCATAACTTGTGAAAGCGAGCGTGCAAAGAAACAAGGCTGAAATACACAGCCCAGCACATAATGAAAAGGACGTGGCAGGGAAGGAGCAGGGTAGGGCTCCAATTAAGTGCTTTTTGCAAGCCCAGCCTCACATGCACGGGCCCCTAAGGGCTCGACAAGGGTCTAGCCATGATTCAAGCCTAAAAAAATAAATACAATTAGATAGCCCTTCCTCTGGGTTTCAACCTTTTTGTTTCTTCTTTCCTCTCCCCCACCCCCCCACATTGCTTTCAACCTTCCTTCTCAGCTGTAACAACCTCCAGGTTAGTCTTCCTTGCGTTAGAGAAGGAAATTCTGGACTGAATTACCTTCAGTGTAGCAGAAGTCTGACTCTTGTTTAAGTGCCCTTGTAAGTGCCTAAGGCCGATGAAGCCTGCAGGCCTATCAGTGAACGCGAGCGTGCTGCGAGTGCTGAAGGTCAGCTTTCTCAATCACGGTAATAAACAAAACTGCCTTTAAACTAGGGCTGATTCCGCTAGGGCTGTGATGGATTGTGGGTTAAGAGCGCTGTCAGCGTGAGTGAGAAAGGAACTAGCAAAATGCTGTCTCCCTTCTCCTCTCCAAAAGAAAACTCTTGGGTAAACACGGAGCAAGCCCTGGGCTGTTGCAGGGAATTCTGTCTGAGTATGCAGGTCCGTGAGCACAGAGCTCGGGGCAAGCGTCTGGAAGCACACCTTGCCAGGGATTTCCCTGTGAAGGGCTCAGGTTTCTTGCTCCTGTCACTAATAAAACGCAGAAAAGAACACACCCATGTGATGTTACCTTTGAGAAAGGCCATGCAAGCAAAGCAGCAGAGAAAGGCCAAAATGAGGTGCTTCTGGCAAGCCTGGCCTTAAACAGGCAGGCGTTATTCCAGAGGAGCAGGAAGTGGGAGCTGGGTGGGAATGAGAGAAAAAACAAACTTGATTTGAATAGGGCTGGGAGCATTCACAAGTGCAGAGAGTATAAGAAATTATAAAGACCGGTGCCAATGCCAGGGCTCTCTTCCAAGACAGCCAATATAGGAACACGAGAGAGAAAGCAGAAAAGGGTAGCAGCAAAGCTGCTCAACAAGTAGTCAGAGGAAGCCCCAGGAATCAAGCGCTCTCTTTAAAAGGAGCCCGGGCTGAGGGTTTTGTTTCCAGAGGCAATTAATGAAATAGTTGCAGACGACGGGACACGGTCTCATTCCTGCTGTAAGAGGGAAAGGGAAGGAAAGGAACAACGTCCCTGATGGATGCAATCGGAACAGTGTTTCAAGATGCAGCCCCTCTTCCTGCACAGCCCTCGGGGGAGCTCCACCACTAGCTATGAGGAACCTGGTGTGCGCTCTGTTAAAATCATCTTTTCTCTTCTGTTTGTTCGCAGGCACCTGTAATGAGCAGCAGGAGTCAGATTTCTAAGTTGCTTCAGTGTCATTGCTAGCAGGAAGGTGCCTCTTGGCTGAGAGCACAGGAAGGGACCCTGGGTAGCTTTTTGTGACAGTTTTTAAGCGAAAGTAAGCTGCTACATAGTCAATACTTCATTTTACACGACCACTTAGCTCTACCCACGATTCCTAGTTTTACCAGTTTCAGCCCAAAGTCCAGCCTTCAGTGGTCCATCTTATGATTATTCGTTAGCTGATTTGCACCTCTTCTGCTGTTACCTTTGAACAACTTTTGTACTGCTGGCTGGATTAAACTGGTGTCTTTGCAGTTCTTCAACTATATACGAAAAACAGGAGCTGAGGCAAGGTCAGATAAGATGCTCTGCTTGCAGGGCGTGTGATCTTTGCTTTGGGTCGTCTTTTCAGTTTTTCAGCAACTGCACTCCTACAGTACCTGCTCTCCATGCTGCACGGAAGGACACATTGAAACGGCAGTCTCCTCCCACAAGCCTCAGCCACAGTGCTGGGCATGGAAGGGCTGCGAAAACTGGTACTGAGAGCAGCACTTCTCCTAGGCGGTGGTCAGGTACTAACTTTCAAGGCACAGCACCCCCCCCCCCACCCCCCAACAACTATTATTATTGCCCTTCTGTGCGTGAGGTGACAGGAAGAGATGGCTAAGCTGGCTCATCAGCAGGAGGAGCCGCAATGGGAGCAATGACCTCGGGGTTAGGACACTGGACTAGGACTCCAGAAACACAGAAGCCAAATCCTAGTTCCGGGGGCAGCTCCTTGAGAGGTGGTGTAAAAAGGCCCTTCCTCTCTGTCTGCTTTCATAAATCTTCATGGTGCCATCGTTGCCAAAGAGGAAGCTGTCACCCAGAAAGTCACCCGAGAAGCAGCATAGCGGCCTATGGCCAGAGGAAGGGCAGCTTGCAACACCACGCACAGCCCAATGCCAGATGGTCTGGGCCTTCAAAGCTGCAATCTTGCCCCCTCCTCAACTCAGAAGCAAAAGCAAGCCCTCACCCACAGCCCCCGCGTTTCACCAGGCAAGCAGCATGTAGGCTTCCCTCTCCCCTTGGGTGTTGCAGGGGGGCGTCTTGCAGCAAATCAGCTAGATGACGAGGGATGCCTCAGCACAAGCAGGTGGATAAGCCAGAGCTAGCACAGAGCAGCACATCAGACAGGAAGGGCATCTGTCAGTACCTTCCCCAACAGCAGTTCCTTGGTGTAGTTCCACAGAGAACCCCCAGAAAGCACTGCAGGCTCTCTGATAATTTAGGCAGCCCTTTCTCAGTTCCATTCAGGTCAAGTTTTCAAGCTCTTGGTGCCATTACAAGGTGTGACAAGCTTTAAAGCTGAAGCTGGGGTTGTGCTGCAGTTGCCTCCTCGAGCCTTGGTGCAGGTCACTGACTCTGCTGCGTGGTTTCTCTGAAGCCCTTCTTCCTTTGGTGACTGCCTGATTGATTCATCTCATCTGCAGCGCACACACATCAGGGACTCCTTTGTACCGCCAGGCAGACGGACCCACCCGGCTAGAGCACCCTGCTCCGCACAGATGGGAAAGGGGTACCGTGTCCCTGCAATTTCAGGAAAACAGAGCTTTCATCCCTAGCCCTGCAGGGCAATCCCACCTTCAGCAGCTACTTGAGGCAAAACTCTTGGCCTCGCCAGCCAGAGCCTGGAGGCCTTGGGAGCCACTGGATGAGAGCAGCTGTTTGGCCTGGCAAGTGCGGCCGCGCTCAGAGGCACTTGCAGGAGAAGCGCCGAGAAGGCAGGTGTCCTGGGCACTGGTGGACTGATCTTGCTCCCTAAGGTCACAAACGCTTCAGCTGCAACTTGCCCACCAGCTCTGACACGTACACTGTTTCTGTGGCGCATGCCTTCCCTAGCGGCACATGAGATCACGCAACACGTCCCTCCGGGAAAAGGCCAAAGAGAGTCTCTAGGCAGCATCATTTCTGAAAGAGAATGTGGGCAGGACTGTGATTCTTGCACACTTGAAAGTAACAGAACATCAACATAATAGAGCAATAACATAACCCTTCAGCTTCCCCTTGGCTCACAAAACATCACCTGCCCCAGTGACCAGACCTTCTCCTGGCTGAAATGCTGCCTGCAAGCGCTGCTCTGAAGCTGCATTGGCAGGGCCCATCAAGGGTACAGCGTTTAAAACCTTACCTCCTATGTTCAACAGGAGCAAGGACTCCACGGGCTGCAGGATAATCTGTGGGGGCAGCACTGCTTCCACCAGCAGCAGCCTCCCCGTGCCCCGAGGGGCCAACCTGCTACTCATGGCCTGCGGGTTTGCTGCATCGTCCTCACCAGAGGTCACCTCCCGCGGGACCCACAGCAGCCCCTACTGCACTGCCTGGCAAGCTCCTCCACTTCCCAGATGTTTGAGCAGAGTAAGGGCAAAGGGGAAGAAAGCAAGCCCTCAGGCTTCTTTTATCTGAGGACAATTTACCTGAGGACAATAATTAACATATTGCACTCACCTCGAATTCTACTTCACACGAGAGTTGCCTATAGATTTAATGGTTAGCTTTCTTTCTTCTGGATCAGCAAAACTGAACTCACAGTCTGTTGAAATGTGACTTTAAGTCCTTTCTCTTCACAGCTTTAGAAGTATTGCCAATATTGGAAAGACAATCCTTACAAGGTTTGCCTTTTTGTTCATTGCCTTTCTCTTCTTAACCATGGTGCCATAGCTTTTCTAGTTGATGTTTAGATACTATCTGGAAATGCAAAATACCTTTCCCTCCCCTCCTCCCAGCTTTAGACTACGTCCTCAGCTGTTGCCAGCAAATTCTGGGAGACGCAAATTCCAAGAATGTAACACAGAGAATGAAAAGCAGGAGGACAGGCTTTCCTGGCAAGTCTTTCCTCCTGTGAAAGCAAGCATATGCAGTGTGTCAAAGAAGAACAGACCAGCTACAGCGGACTTGCATTAGTCCACTCTCAGAGTTGGTGCTGAAATTTGCTCTTGTTTGGCTCCCCTGTTCTGCTGTTATCTCTGTTAGTATATCAGTGGTGTTGCAAGTGTCCGGCCAAGGCATAACACTCTCGTGGAGAGTTTATGCAGCTGAGTTCTCTCTTTCCCGTAGTTTACTGTCTTGTGGGATTGTGTAGGAAGACAAAACTTGCACCTACTTGGATTTATTCTCACCCTTGAGCTCTTACTGCTATCTTAGATGTAAGTGTTTTGGTTAGGAGGGAAGGGTTGTTGTTTTGGGGATGGGGCCACTTGTCCGTATTTTTGCCCTACGGAAATCTCTCTCTTCTTCTTCTTCTTCTTCTTCTTCTTTGAATTTTTTTCTTGTTTTAATTGCAGAGGCTGTCTCTTGTATGGTCCCCTTTCCAGGAACCGGCAAGACACTGCTGGCTGGAGCCCTTGCTGATGAATGTAGCCAAGGTGACAGGAAAAGAGCCTTTGTTCTGAGAAAAGGTGCTGCTGGCCTAAGTGAAGGGGTGAGAGAATCGGAATGGCAGCCTTGTTTATTATTTGAGCAGGTAAAGTGGAGGGAAGGGAAGGTGCTGGACTTGCTCTAGTATGTCAGTCGTTTTCTTATACTGCCGGCAGCCAAAACGGGATGCAGCCCTCCACATGTTGTCTAATGCACGCCTGGTAAAGGCGAGCCATCTCCTCCCTTGCTCTACCAGCTTTGTTCCTGTTCCTACAGCCCTGTGTGCTGCTAGCCTTCGTCCCTGCCAGGGCACGCTGCTGGCCGATGCTCCCGCCTCTCTACCAGCCCTGCAGGGTCTGGTCAGCAGAGCTGTCCCCCAGGCACTCAGTCCCCAGCCTGCACTGCTGCAGGGGTAAGCCCATACCAGGCACAAGACTTTGCATTTGTCCCGCGCTCCATTTCTTGAGGTTCATGGCTACAGGAATGCTGTGAAAGACCACGTTGGAAGTGCTGTTAAAGAGGGGACAGAATAGCTACCAGAAGCTACTGCTGTTAGCTCTTACTGCTAAGGTTTGATGCCTGCCCATCAGATCGGAGCCTTGAGAAATAACTGATGCAAACCAGCACCACTACCATCTGTAGGCATCTACAGTCAGAAGACCCGCCATCCTCTGTTCTGAACCCTTTTTTTTTTTTGCCTTGTGTGCCATTCTTTCTGAGTTTGGGCCCAACTTTTCGGTGCCCTTGCACCTCCCTTTCTCCACCCCAATTCCACCCTGCACAACTGGGGTGGAGAAAGGGAGGGCAGGTCCCTGCAGTGCCTCTCTGACATGCTCTGGGGTAACGGTGGGACATGCTGCATCAGAATGACAGCTCCCCTCTCCCCACAGAGCCCCAGCAAGAAGGCGGCAAAAGAGATGCTGCATCTGTTGAGAAACCAAGGAGGATGTGGAATGAGATGCAAGAGCTGAGGAACTGCAGAAGATGACAAGAGAAGAGAAAGGGAGAGAGGCGTGCTAAGAAACTTCCTTTTCAGAAAGCAGGTGCCAAAGACAGTGATCACTAATGCAAATCCTGAGAGCGTCTAAAAGACATGGCAAGCGTGCTTGTGACCGCAAAGGTCCCCCTTTGATCTGACGCCATCTAGGAATGTTGCAGGGTCTGGAGAGTGAAAGGTAGAGAGTTTGGTGGCAGCGGCTGCACAGGACTTTTCTCATGCAAAGGGCTAGGGAAATGCCTGAGTCCCTCCAAGCCTATTCTAAAAGAGAAGAACTGTGTAGCACTCACCAAATGAGATGGCGTTTCCTCAGACTCAGGCAAGCTTCATCTCCTTTTGGCCTGTGCCTGAAGCTAATGCCATGCCCCGATCCCCTGCCCTGAAGGCCTAGGGCAGGCTCGAGCCCTCAGCCCCACTCAAACCCAAAGCCCTATTCCTCAAATCTAGCTCGTACCCCAAAGGCCAAGCACAAAGCCCAAGCCCAACACTCCAGCAGAACCCACAAGCTTTCCCCAGTCCCACTAGGCACACAGCCCAAAGCGTGTGCTGATGCTTGGAGCCTAAGGACTGAGCTGCTCCCTCAGAGCCCCTATCCATCCAGGCATCTTGTAAGGCTAGCTGGAAGGTGTTTGTGGCCTGGGAGGCAGAGGAAGGGCAGGCCGTATGGGGTGCTGGAGAGAAAGCACATAGGGAGGTGAGAGGGAAGGGGAGGGGCAGGCTGGAGGGACACAGGTGTTTAAAGAATAGCCACATGCCACATGATCTGTTTAGAATGATGGAGATGGGCTCATGAAGCTTCCTATGGGCTCAGGAATGGAGGAGCAAGCTTCTCCCTGTCCCTATCTACCATCCAGTAAAACCACAGCCAAGGGAATAGGCTTGGTGGAATCAGCTGGGAAAGAAGACCCTGTGGAGGTTGGCTCTAGTGTGACACTGAGACGAGACATGAGAGGAGAATAAGTGGGAATCTACTCTGTAGAATAAGTGGGACACTCCTCTGATGTTTTCTTTCACTCAGTCGGCTAGGTGGGGTTGCTCAGGTGCGGGGCAGGGCTAGACAAACATACTGACCTGTTCACACTCGGCCAAGTCCTTTCTAAACTCCAATCCACCCACTCCAATACCTCCCTTTCCCCACCTTTGGTCCTTCTCCTAAAGATCCCTTAAAGTCTCACATATTCCTTAAGTCCCCTTAAAACTGGTACACAGTTTCACATGCTCTTGTCTCACGTCCCCTAGTAAATCCTATAGGCCTTTAGGCAATAACCCCTTCAGTCCACAAGGCTTTCAAGGAGAGTCACTCACGTGGACTCATCTTGGAGGCTACGCACTCTCCAAGGCACCAGCGACAATGGGCTAATCGCTCTCCTGTGATGGTCCTGGGAGCATCCGAGTCAGAGTGCTCCTTTGCGCTGATTAGGTTACTGGGATTCCTCTGCCGTCACTGTTCAGCTGTCCTTTGTATGGGTGGTGACTAGCCTTCAAACACATCGACTTACCGTTTAGTCCAGCGTTTGGCCCATATCTGCTGTAAGTGTTAAGAAGCCACATAAACTGTATGCAGAGGAGTTACTGGGCAGCTCTGGGCACAGTGTCATCTGCTTTTCCATAAACTCTATTCTGAAGAAAACAGAGACACTAGCTAAGGTTGAACAGTAAGAAAACAGCAGGAAAGGGGAGAAGACAGGAAGCTGCTTCTTGGTGACCTTAACCCAGCCCTTGCAAACGACTTCCTGAGAAAACACTGGATCTCATTTTGGCTCTTGTTGTAGATGACTGCATTAATCAATGACTGCATTGATCCCAGTAACAAACAAAGACACAAACAAACCAAGAGCTCCTGTGAGGTTAGTGGCTAGTAGAGCTAGATGAGGCAGTAGCTGCAGGTTTTGCGTAGGTGAGTGCGGCAGTGCAAACAAGGAAGGAGGCAGCAGGAAGGCAGACAACAAGAAATCATGCCGCCCTCCTGTAGAAGGTATTCGTAGAACCACCGTGAAGGTCTTAACCACTGTGACACTGTTATGACTAGAAAAGAGGCCATGTCTCTAGTCACCAAACCAAGAAGCCCGTTTTCCCCAGAGTATGAATCGGAGCAAGACAGTAAGGGGATTTCACAGACGAACTGTCCCGAGTCATTGCTGCTGCTGAAGGATACCGCACACCTGCAGAGTGGTGGATTGCAAGGAAGCACTCACATTTGGTTTTGGCCAGCTCTAGACAAATATGAACTCTTAAAGACCTAAAAACACTGAAATGGTCTCGGGCTCAAAGAGTGGTCATACGGGAGCAGGAGATCAGGACCCTTGGGAGACCGTCTCTTACAGTATGCAGTCTGGAGCGTTGTTTAGGAGAGTAGGAATCTCTTTGGACACCTTCAAGTACATGGCATGAAACTTTTGCACTGAGGGATTACCTCAGGCCCTAACAGAAACGTTTATCGTCATCATCCTTCTTATGTAAGTCTGTAAAAACGATAATAAGAACAATACTGAAGGCAGCCTTTTTAAGGCCCATGGTAGGACTCTAGACCTGGAACGTGTTGAGCACATAAGTGTTATGTGCAACATAGCTGGCATGTTTGTGAAGTTTATGAATACGGGGGAAAAAACCTGTAGGACAGGTGAGAATCAAGAGATCACTCTAACTATTACTCTTAGTGCCCATCACCCAAGCTTCCCTCCCCTTTAAGCCCTAAGGATCGGCTCTGGAACCTTTCTTCAAATGGAATCCACCATTCCCAGTCAATTGGAGATGAAGGGAGAGATTCAACTTGAGACCAGGACACTAAATTTGGGGTTCCAAATGCCCATTCCTCCCTGTGAGACAAGAGCCTGAACAGCAGGTTTAACCACTGGGGACCTAGGCAATGGCGGTGGAATTCAGTTGCCTACACAAAGGTGCCTAGCACCATGTCAGAGGCCCGAGGATCTCTGACCTCCATACAGGGCTGGGAGATCTGGTGCAGGGCCTACAGGAGACCTATGCCTTCCTGGGGCAGCAGAGAGACACCAGCTGAGATACCCAGAGTATTTCAAGTGGCAAGACAGACATGCCTGTACGTGGCCAACTGAATCACACGGCAACAACTGAATCCCTCCTTGCCTATCGGCTTTAGGATAAGATGAGTCATGGCCTGGCTTCTCTTGACAGCTCTGACTGCGGGTGGGATTCAGCTGCCTAAAAGAAAGAAAAAAAAAAGAAAAAAAGAAAAGTATCAAGTGATGTTAGAAGGTAAATAAGTCGAAGGAAGATGTTTTTATTGAAGTATCATTCTCTGGAGCTGCTTCTCTTTTCCAACTGGATGAATAGGAGTGGCTGTTCCACCAACATATGTTCATCTTTACGCACAAGATATTGCCCAGGATAGGAGAGCTGAGGCCATATGCAGTAGGTAGGGTATTTCTGAAGGGACCCAGGCTGTTGGCAGTGAGAAGCACATTTCTGCACAACACATTCTTGAGCCAAAAGCTCCTCTGATTGCATTGCCCGTTGCCTACTACCCCACACAAGCTGCAAGGCAGAACATTTTCTGTACTAGTAACTCTCTGGAGAAAAGTCTTCTCTTTAGAGCACGTTTCACCTCCACGTTCCTCAGGGTGTAGACCAAAGGATTGAGGACGGATGTGACAACATTATACATAAGGGTGGCTATCATGTCCCGCCTGGGTGCATTCCGTGAGGAAGGTGGCACGTAGTTAAAAATAACAGGGACATAGAGTAAGGCCACTACTGTGAGATGGGAGATGCAAGTGGACAAGGATTTCCTCCTTCCCTCCTTGGACTGGACTTTCAGCCGGAGGAAGGAAAAAATGTACAGGTAAGAAAAGAGCGTGAAGACAAAGGGGCCTATCCCAATACTCCCCGTGACGATGCTGAGCAGGCTCAGGTTGATCTGGTTGCTATTGCAGGCCAGTCTCACCAGGGGCTTGATGTCGCAGAAGTAGTGGTGGATGTGGTTGGGGCCACAGAAATGGAGCTGGGAGGTCATGAGTGTGTGCATCAGAGCATGGAGGAAGCCAGTAGCCCAAGCGGCTGCAGCCAGCAGCAGGCAGGCCCGCGGGCTCATGATCAGGGTGTAGCGCAGGGGGCTGCAGATGGCCACATAGCGGTCATAGGCCATGACAGCCAGGAGCAAAGCTTCGCTGCTGCCCAGGAAGTGGAAGAAGTGGAGCTGGCTGAGGCAGCCAGGGTAAGAAATACCCTGGTGCCCCGAGAGGAGCCCAGCCAGCATCTTGGGCACAGTAACTGTGGAGTAGAAGATATCCAGGCAGGAGAGGTTGCAGAGGAGAAAGTACATGGGGGTATGTAGCCGGGCTTCACATATCACCACAATCATGATTGCCGTATTCCCCAGCAGGCTAGACAGGTAGAGCAGTAAGAATAGCATGAACAGGAATTGCTGCAGCCCTTGAAGATTGCTCAGACCGAGGAGGATGAACTTCCTCACCTCGGTCTGGTTATCCATCCCCGCCGGGAAAGAGAGAATAACTTAGCAGAAACGTCCTCTCTTTCTGTCCTGAGCTGCTATTTCCATTCCCCAGAGTCCTCTTCCGTAAGGTGCATCCTCAGCTGATGCTGCCGCATGAATGGAAAAGATCAGCTGCTGAGTCTGGAAAGTGACATGAAAGAATGCCTTGATTTCCCACCCCAGCTATTTCAGCCAACACTGGAAACTGTTGTAACCTAGATGGCCAGTACTGACGCCAGAACTGCCGCCTGTGTACCAGCTTACTGAAAGGAACGGCGTGTTTGAGAACAGCGAGAAAAGAAAATTATGAGGCAGGGAGGGAGGGCAGGATGGAGGAAGGACGGAAGGAAGGAAGGAAGAGAGGGAGGGAGGGAAGGAGGGAGGAAAGAAGGTAGGTTACCTAATGTTTACGTGAAGATCACTCTGAAATCCTGCAGGTTTTCCTTTTTTAAATCAAAGAAGGGTTCTCTCATATGTTTTCTTCATTCCAGTTCCTAGCTGAATAAACTGTCTCTCTCCTAAAGCTGAAAGAATTATAGTAGCCTACTGGATCACATATAATACCCAGCTTTCCAAGAGGATTCATTCTGGTTGTTCAGTGGAGTCAGAAAGCCTTTCCATAGTACTCCCTGTCACCGAAACAATCACATTTCTTTCCAGCACAGGAAAAGTTCCGTCTCTCTGAAAACTCCCCTTGGGACCAAGCCTCTGAACCTTATGGGGCTTCCGTTGGGAAAACATCAAGGCATAGCATTTCAGGGACACAGAAAGCTAATGATGTTGTGGGGAGTTGAACTGATTAGTGACTCTTTTCTACAGCAAGCTCTCATAAGCAGGAGGAAGCTGTAGAATCAAAAAGACATTTATTGAACTCTTCAAGGTTAGAGCAGATAATTCTCAGGAAGACTAACAGTTTTAATGGGGAATTTGCCAAGAAGTTTTTTTACATCTCTCTGAAATGCCCAAGCGTCATAGAGTGAATAAGTATCCTGGCTTCATTTGACCGGATACAACTGCAGAGCTGAACCCTGCCTCTGCCTTAACATCTTTGGCTGCCTTTAGAGTCAATAAAGATGTTAAAATGCCTTTAAAAAAAAAAGAACAAACTTCTAAAGATGGAGATGGCAAACTATGATGATTTTGAAGGCCTCAAATACCTGTCTCACTGTCCCCTCTGCAAGCTGTGTTTGCCATGAGCAATGGCATCTGAAATCTGTGTAGAAGTGTCCATCTGCCTGATGGAAAACAGACAGAGGCGGGGGCTGGGGGTGCAGCAGAAGAGCCTGCAGGTGCTGTCAGAGTTCACTCAGACTGTGGTGGTGGTGGCCATGGCAGGAGTGTACTGCACTGGCAAGTCCCACTTCATGAACAGGCTGGCTTAGGAGAGGATGGGTGAGAGAGGTGGTGAGCTGCACAGGTCACAGCCCCGCGCAGCCAAGGTGCCTTGGTTTTCCCGCTTTGTGTCTAACACTGCTGAGCCCCTTGCATCCTCCCAGCAGGTTTCTCCCTGGCCTTCACCATGCAGTCCCACACCAAACATATCCGGATGTGGTGTGCTCCTCACCCTTGCCAGCCTGGACACACTCTGGTGCTGCTGGACACTGAAGGGCAAGGGGACGTGGAGAAGGTGTGGGGGAAGCAGAGCCTTCCTTCTGTGCCTACAGAGCACTTTGTGGAAGCTCTCAAAGGCCCAGGCATGTGGCTGGCCTCAAGGTGTTCTCGTTGCATGCACTAACATTTAGCAGTTGTACCAGGAAGAGAGAGAGGCTGTGGGGAAGGAGGCCAGTGTAGAGCCGAGCGGAGAAACTCTTTGGACTGAGGAAGTCCTGCCTGGCATCCTTCCGCCCTGCCTTGGCCTGTCAGAGCCCTCATTCTGCCTGGCCTCCTGGCTGTCTGCAGGCTACTGGAGGCAGTCTGTGGCTGGGCCCATGCTGGTTGGTGGGACACCGCCTCCTCCCAGCCCGTCTCCCTTTCAGTCGGGGTCTTTGATTTCTCAGCAGCCCTTAGGCTGGTGGGGCTTTTGATTTTGGGCAGGGAGCCCCAGGCTTTTGAACTGGAGCTGTCCCTGTGGTGCTGGCAGCCAGCGGGGCTAGGAAAAGGCTCATGGGGTTGACAAGTTGCCAAATTCCTCCGCGTTTTCTGGAAAACAGCAGCAGAACACTCAGAAAGGCATTCAGACTCGGTAAGGTATTGCTTCAAATGCCTGTTCTTGGAGCTACGACAGGAAGGACAAAATGAGGCCAGATAGTATTACATCACTTTAGATGCTGGGAACCCCAGCAGAGGATTGATGATAATTTCTTGACCCAGGTGGTGGAGACACCAACAAGGAGAGGTGCAATGCTAGACCTTGTACTAACGAACCAAGAAGGTTTGATTGGAGATGAGAAGGTTGGGGGCAGCCTTGGCTGCAGTGAGCATGAGATGGTGGAGTTCAGGATCCTACGAGGAGGGAGCAGGGCAATGAGTAGGATGGCAACACTGGACTTGAGGAGAGCTAACTTTGGCCTCTTGAGGGACCTACTTAGGGGAATCTCCTGGGGTAGAGCCCTAGAAGGAAGAGGGGTCCAGGAGAGCTGCTTAATATTCAAGCATCACCTCCTCCAGGCTCAAGATCGGTGCATCCCTCTGAGTAGGAAGTCGAGCAAAGCGGGCAGGAGACCTGCATGGATGAGCAAGGAGCTCCTGGCAAAACTCCAACAGCAGAAGGAAGTCTACAGAAAGTCGAAAAGGGGACAGGCCACTTGGGAGGAATACAGGGACATTGTCAGAGTGTGCAGGGATGCGACAAGGAAGGCCAAGGCCCATTTGGAATCAAATCTGGCAAGGGATGTCAAGGACAACAAGAAGGGCTTCTACAAATACACCTATAGCAAAAGGAAGACTCGGGAAAATGTGGGCCCGCTGCTGAATGGGGCAGGTGCCCTGGTGACGAAGACTACAGAGAAGGCAGAGTTATTGAATGCTGCCTTTCTTCAGTCTTGACTGCTAAGGCCAGCCCTCAGGAACTCCAGACCCTGGGGACAAGAGAGAAAGTCTGGAGAAAGGAAGACTCTCCCTTGGTGGAGGAGGATCGGGTTAGAGGTCATTTGTGCAAACTTGACACCCACAAGTCCATGGGTCCCGATGGGATGCATCCACGAGTGCTGAGAGAGCTGGCATTCTCCATCATCTCTGAAAGATCCTGGAGACCAGGAGAGGTGCCTGAGGCCTGGAAGAAAGCCAGTGTCACTCCAGTCTTCCAAAAGGGCAAGAAGGAGGAGCCAGGAAACTGCAGGCCTGTCAGCCTCACCTCCATCCCTGGAAAGGGGATGGAACAGCTTGTCCTGGAGGTCATCACTAAGCATGTGGAGGACAAGAAGGTGATCAGGAGTAGTCAGCAGGGATTCACCAAAGGGAAATCATGCTTGACCAATCTGATAGCCTTCTAGGATGGAATGAGTGGCTGGGTAGATGAGGGGAGAGCAGCGGATGTTGTCTTCCTGGATTTCAGCAAGGCTTTTGACACAGTCTCCCATCACATCCTTGTAGGTAAGCTCAGGAAGTGTGGGCTAGACGAGTGGACAGTGAGGTGGATGGAGAACTGGCTGGATGGCCGAGCTCAGAGGGTTGTGGTGAATGGCGCAGAGTCAAGTTGGAGGCCTGTGGCTAGTGGTGTCCCCCAGGGGTCAGTCCTGGGTCCAGTCTTGTTCAATATATTCATCAATGACCTGGAGGAAGGGACAGAGTGCACCCTCAGCAAGTTTGCTGATGATACTAAACTGGGGGGACTGGCTGACACACCAGAAGGCTGTGCTGCCATTCAGGGGGACCTGGACAGGCTGGAGAGATGGGCAGAGAGGAACCTCCTGAAATCCAACAAAGGCAAGGGCAGGGTCCTGCACTTGGGGAGGAATAACCCCATGCAGCAGTACAGGCTGGGGGTTGACCTGCTGGAAAGCAGCTCTGCCGAGAAGGACCTGGGAGTGCTGGTGGACAACAAGTTGACCATGAGGCAGCAATGTGTCCTTGTGGCCAAGAAGGCCAATGGGATCCTGGGGTGCATTAGGCAGAGGTCAGCCTCAGGTGGGGAGTTTGACTGGGGCGGTACACCTGTCAAACCATAACACAGGTGTCCTCAGGGAGGACAGAAACTTCCCGTGGAGCAGAAGGGCAAAAGCTCACTTGATCTTGAATTTTCAGTACAAATCCTTATGGGTTGCTCTCCAAGGGGTCGATGTGGTACTGCTCTCCCATCCCAGTCTCAGCTGGCCCCTGGGAGGGCAATCATGTGCAGCTGGGCCTGGGGCAGACATGGTGTTGCTCTGCTGGAGGGGGTAGAGCTGGTGACTCTCTCCTGTTTTGATGCAGTGCTGCTCCCATGCCTTGGCCCCAGTGGCCACTGAGTAGCCATTTCCCCCAGTCCCAACAGGTGAGGGGGTGCAGCACTGACCTCCTCTCTGTGCTGCACTGCATGCTCTGCCCTGGGGCAGCCAACCTCAGAGCTCCCATTCACTGGTCTGCTGCACCTTTCTCCATGTGGCAGGTCAGGGAGGAGGGATATGTCAGTGGAAATGGGCACCGCACAGGGAATCCCCTTCCCTGAGTGTCTGGAGAAAAGCTCATGAGTCCCAGTGGGCCGGCCAGCCCCCCACAGGTGCCTTGGAGCACTAATCAGCCTGGGGCCGGGGATTCTTTCTCAGCCCCCAGTGACATGAAGGCCCCAGAGTGAAGGAACAACTGGTCAACCAGCTTCAAGCTAGGCCTGGAAGATGCCGCAAAGGCTCTGGGGTTTGAGGGAGGCAGCTGGCTCATAGGGCTGTAGGCCTTCTTCTTAGGGCTTAGACTTCAGGCAGCAGATGAAGCTTTCTGCTTTGCAGTTATGGCTCAGGTTAGCCTCTCACCTCGCCCCTCATCTGCACAGGCTTGACCTCCAAGGGGAGGGGGTTTTGACTTCTTCTTGGCTGCCTTCATCTGAGCATTCCCTTACTGCTTTGGGAACTTGCTTCAAAAGATGCAGTTACTCTGTGTTTCAAGAATGTACTCGTCACTTCTGCTGTCCCATGAAACACAGCCAAAGCCCTTCCTTGGCCTTCTTCAGCACAGAGATGTGACTGCTAGGCGCTGCTGGGAGAGGACATCATTCCTTCTGAGCTTACAGTCAACGAGCTCCTTGGCAGTAGCAGCAGGCTGCTGCAGTTGTGCCTCTCCTGACTCAGGAGCGAACCCTGCTGGCAGAGAGGCTCCAGGCAAGGGGCAGGACAGAGCTGAGCACTCATGCTGGGGTTGCAGCCTATGTTAAGAAGGGGTCACTGGGCTCATCTGTCCGGACCTGCCAGTTAGGAAGAGCAGTGAACCCCTGGCCAGGCTCTGACACTCCTCAGGAACCGGAGATGAGGTGATGCTCCTGGTGCAGTGTCCCTGCCAGCAGTCAGCTCTGGAGGCTGTGTTTTGCGGAACAGTCTCATGTCTCTGCTGTTTGAGGGTCTCTCTTCCTTTGCTGAAAGCCAGCCCTTTGATGCATGGGACTCCCATTTCTTCAGGTGGCATCAGGAGAAAGCACTGTGGCCAATGTCCACAGCAGCAATGTGCAGAAAAGGCAGAGGCCGGAGTTGCCATCTGAAGAGTGAGGGCACAGGTAAGAGGAAATTCATCCTGAGCTGATGGTCGTGGATCCCAACGGGAGCCTGGGTGGGCAGGGACTGCGGAGGGGAGAGGTGATGGGGTCAAAGACACACAGTGAGAAAGATTTGTCACTGCTGTTAACATACCCTTGTGCATTCACACAGAGTCTCACACACTAGAGCCCAAAAACGTACACACCAGCGCACAAACAGACACACACAAGCGTACAAACGCAGACAAGGAAACACATGTGAGTGCGCTCACAACTGCATGCACTCACATGAAGACATGTTATCACATGCACAAATATACACACACAGGCACACACACTGATGCCCATGCAAAAAAAAAAAAAGGGTGCACATATGCACACGTGTATGCAGTCTTGTGCGCATGAACGTGCACAGACTCATGCACATGGAGGTGCCTGCATTTGCTCAAACACATGCAAGCCCTCCACATTGCGTGTGCAGACAGGCACATCCCCCCAGGCATGTGCCGAACTGTGCCTATGAGCGCAAGCATGTGTACTCATGGGCACACACACAGCTACACCTGCCAATCAGCTACACGTGCCTGCACTCATTGGCATGGGCAGAAGCACACTTGTGGGTGCCAATACACACGTGCAGCCAGATGTGATCTCACAGGAACGCAAACGTATGCTTGCATGCACACGTGCATGCAGGCATGCACAAATACACATCACAGCCAAAACAACAACATGCACGCACTCCACCACCACAGCTGCACTGTGAACACTGTTAGTGGATTCCCTCTTCCTCTTGTCAGGCAGGGGAGAAAGGAGAACCATCTGGGTTCGAGAGTGTAGGCCCGCGAGTGGAGAATGTGATGTGACATGCCACCCATTCCTGCAGTGCCCTGGGTGTAGGCAGGATGCCCCTTGCCTCCCTGCAGTTGTGGGATGCAGTCGCTGGTACAGAGGCACTAAGCCACCTGCGATGCCTTGGGGCATCTGTCCAGCACCCATCAAAAAGGACATGGCTTTCCTGGTCGTCCTGTGTTCTCCTTGCCAGCCACATGTGGTTGTGCTAGACATCCCCAGCCTCTGCCATGATGCTGGAAGACTATTTTTAGGCCATATAACATTGAGTTGCTGCCTTTGAATTAAATGAGGTGTCTGAAAAATAGGGACATACAAGTGACAAAAGGAGATCTAGCAAATAAAATGGAGGGAGGCGAGAGAGAGAGCTAGCTCTTCCTTCCGTCAGCTCCATAGTCCTGCACTTAAAGAGTAGTGACAGGTTTTGTTGTCCTAAATGTGAGCATCTCGTGTGATATCAGGCAGCCAAGGATATTCCCTTCCTGGCCTCCAGCTGATGCTGCAAAACGATGCGAGTCTCTCCTAACTGCTTCATCAGAGCTTGCAAACGCTTGCTCGCGTCTTGGACCACCCCTCAAGTGTCACCAGGCCTTTCTGTTGGCGCTCCTACTTTCCATCTCCATTGATTACACAGCCAGCTTGGCAAGGCGCTTGCATGCGCACCCCTATTTTGTGCTCAGGAGAACCAAAGGCAAGAGAGCTCCTGCCTGCTCTGTGTTCATGGTGTGCATGGGATGGAGCTGACTCCCCATCCAGCCTTTGGGCGTCTAACCTGAGATTACATGCCTAGGTTGACTCAGCTGAATCAGTAACCGAAGGATGGGTAAATGAACTCCCTTCTCGTCACTGTCAAGGCATCCTGTGCAGTTGTGTGACAGCAATAGAGAGACTTCCAGAGAGGGATAGATCCACTTCTCTTAGATGTCTCTCTCTTCCGGTAGGAAAAGTTGCACTGCTGGATTTAGTCTCTCTCCACAGTTTAGAAAGAGAACGTAGGTGATTACTTTAGCCTAGTTGAAAGTACATTCCCCAGGAGGGACCCTGCTGCCTTTCAGGAGCTGTCAGCCCTGGAGCCCCTGGGGACATCTCGAGAAAGCCTGTGGGGCAGAGAAAGTCACGCCTTTGGCGGTGCCTCTGCTGCTGAGCTGGACCAGGCTCCTGGGACTGGGAGAGCTCATGGTGACCTGGCAGGCTGTGCAGAGAGCTGCTCAGTCCAGGGGCAGCTCCTCTGCAAAGGGCAGCAGGGCTCGGGGCACCGCCTGCAGGTGCCCAGATGAGGTGAGCACCTCAGAGAGAAGTTAAGGGCAGTCTGGAGTGGGGGGACAGCTGAGAGCTCATTGGAGAGGAAATCTTCACCGCCCTTACCACAGTAAGTCTCTGGCTGCATGGCCAGGCAGCTGGGGTTCCTGGACGGGTCTTCAAAGTGGGCACATCCCATGGCCGATCCAATCTGTCAGGATGGCTCTCCCAGCTTCTCAGGGGTGCAGGAGAAGGAGGTGCTGCAGATCAGGGATTCCTTGCCCCACCATCAGAGGCACAAGGCATCACCGCTTCCTCCTCCTGGGGACAGCTTCAGGGATGGGAAGCCAGCATGTGCACGCATATCTGCATGGGGCTGCAATTCAGAGCAGTGTCCAGGCACTGCAGGGATGCTGTGTGTCTGGAGCAGTGATGCTGCTGCCTGCGAAGGGCAGCACTCAGCCTGCCCAGGAAACTCCTCCTGATGCTGTGGGGAGAAGCTCTGGGTGGAAGGAGTGACCGCCGGCAGGGCAAGTTCATTCTCCCATCCAGAGGGTGCCATGTGAGACTGGGCTGTTCACAGCTTGAGCTCACCGCCAGGACCTCTCCTGAGGGGCTCTTCCAAGAGGAAGGTCAAAGCAGGAGCTACCTCAAAGCTCCACCATTGGCAGAGGGGACCGGAGTGCTGCAGAACGGAGCGCACAGAGGGTGGCATGGGGTCTGTGAGGCCTGGCAGGGACAAGGCACAGGAACAGCTCCAGGCAGCAGAGCCACGGCCAGAGAGTCAGAGAAGACTGCTGACAGTGCAAGG
This sequence comes from Struthio camelus, assembly GCF_040807025.1. Lineage (NCBI taxonomy): Eukaryota > Metazoa > Chordata > Aves > Struthioniformes > Struthionidae > Struthio > Struthio camelus. The sequence continues at coordinate 3,292,068 of NC_090972.1, read as the reverse complement.
GGGGCATGGGGCAACTCCCCTTTGGTCCTCTCAGTGCAGGCACCTTCCTCTGAGCAATCCCCTGTGTCTGCTCTCCCACCCAATAGAGCCCTCTGCCCTGAAGGCACGTGGTCTCTGGCCTCCTGGTTAATATTCAAGCGTCACTTCTTCCAGGCTATGAGCTGGTTAATATTCAAGCGTCACTTCCTCCAGGCTCAAAACAGGTGCATCCCTCTGAGGAAGAAGTCCAGCAAAGCAGGCAGGGAACCCCGAGTTGTGCAGCATCAGATGGACCTCCAATCAGGGCATGGCATAGCACAGCACACAGTGCAGATCCCATCTGAGGAGAGGTCTTTAGAGCTCTTACAGGATTTTCTTGGAAGGAAACAATTCTATTCATCATTTCTAGCGTCCAAAGGAGGTTTGCATGAGAACTTGCTCCTTCTCTTAAGATAAAGACAAGGACACACAGATGATATAATCGCTGATAGCAAACGGGAGCTGTCTACAGGCAGGTGTTCTAATTAGCCAGGAAAGCTTATCCTGCAGCCAAGGGATATGTGCAGCACAGCACAGGCTTGAGGGCCAAGCTATACGTGCAGCAAAGTACGGCACAGCACAGCACATGCCTGTGCCTGCTCAGGTTAACTGTTACACGGATCACTAACTCCTCGGGCCTGGGACAAGGGTGGGAAATGGCTATGGCCGAGGTCTTCCACAGAGGGGATGAGCCGGGCCTACAGTGCCAGGGACCATCAGGATGTGGTGCGGCCTCAGGACATGCTCTGCCAGCTGCCGTAGTGAGGCTGGGCCATGACACCAGTGCCAGGAGGCCTTCCCCAATGAGCTCCCAAGCAGCTCTCGAGCCCCCCACAGCCCTTGCCCTAATGCTGCTCATCTTAATGCGCTTCGCAGGACATGTGGTGCCTGGAGACCCAGTTCCTGCTCGGTGCAGAGCAGCTGCCCCCACAAAGGGAGCAGTGAGGAGTGGCATGGCTCCAGTCTGCCCCCAGCCCTGCTGCCCCACACATGGCCCCGCAGACCTGCCATGAAGGCAATTCCCAGGGCAGGGTACATTCAGGAGTGGGGAAACATCTGGTGCAAGAGAGAGGCTGCTCAAGGCTAGCTTTTCCCTCTCAATACAGATGCCGAGACGAGGCCTGGAGTGAACAATCAGAGCTGGAATTTACCAGTGCAAGGCGACAGGTCTTCACCTTTTGCAACTACGCATCGACTGTTCTCTCCTTTTGAGAGGCTCCGTCCACTGCACGCCCCCAGCATGTGGTGTCCCTGGAGAGCCCATGTGCTCTCTGGGCTGCCTCCAGATCCCCTGCCAGAAGGACAAGAAGGTGATCAGAAGTAGTCATCCCAGATTCACCAAGGGGAAATCATGCTTAACCAACCTGATAACCTTCTATGGTGGCCTGACAGGCTGGCTAGAGGAGGGGAGAGCAGTGCATGTTGCCAGGAAGGCTTTTGACGCAGTCTCCCAGAACATCCTCATAGGCAAGCTGAGCAAGTACGGGTTAGAGGAGCAGACAGTGAGGAGGCTTGAGAACTGGCTGTATAGCAGAGCTCAGAGGGTTGTGATCAGTGGCACAAAGTCTGGTTGGAGGCCAGTAGCTAGCGGTGTCCCCCCGGGGTCAAAACCTCTTCCAATCCTGTTCACGGTGTTAGCCTCCCCACCAGCCCTAATGCCTGAGGCCAGCAATGGCACTAGGAAACAGAGGACAGTCACTCTTGTCCCCCTGCTCTTCTCTCTAGGATAACAACCCCCCTGTGCAGCTGCCTGCTAACCAGCCCCACTCCGCAGGCCAGCACAAGTGTCCCAGTGTTGGGGCTCCTCAGGCAACTCCTGCTGCTCTCCAGCCTCCCTTCCCAGTGTAAGAAGAGCCCAGCCTTCAGGCACTGCTCTGAGAAGATCCCCGTTTATTACAGAGATGCTATCACAGCGGCCAACTCCAGGCCGGGGTGGAGTTGGGACAGACACATTTACAGAAGGTCTCTGGTCAGACAGAGCAGCTTCATGCCTCTGGAGAAGTGTGAGAGAAACTGGGAACCATTTGCAAAGAGAGAAGGGCAGCTTATGACTGGTAAAATACTATACAGTGAATCAATTTCACCAGTGCCTCTTTGACCTCTTTGTTCCTCATGCCCTAGATGAGAGGGTTCACTGCTGGAGGCACCACTGAGTACAGAACGGCCACCACCAGATCCAGAGCTGGGCAGGACATGGATGGGGGCTTCAGGTAGGCAAACATGCCCGTGCTGACAAACAAGGAGACCACAGCCAGGTGAGGGAGGCACATGGAAAAGGCTTTGTGCTGGCCCTGCTCACAGGGAATCCTCAGCACAGCCGTCAAGATCTGCACGTAGGCCAGAACAACGAACACAGAACCCCCACAAGCTACACAGACACTAACCACAGTAACCGCAGCTTTGCCTGAGGTAGGAGTCAGAGCAGGAGAGCCGGAGGAGCTGGGGAACTTCACAGAAGAACTGGTCCACAATATTACCGTCACAGAGTGGGAGTGAAAATGTGTTTGCAGTGTGCAGCACCGCAGAGAGAAAGCCACTGCCCCAGGCAGCTGCGGCCATTTTGACACAAGCTCTGCTGCCCAGGAGGCTCCCATAGTGCAGGGGTTTTGCAGATGGCAATATAGCGGTCCTAGGGCATGAGAGTGAGAAGAAAATATTCTGCTCCAATGAAGAAGAAGAGAAAAAAGACCTGGGCAGCACATCCTGAGTAGGAAATGGCCCTGGTGTCCCTGAGGGAATGGGCCATGGATGTGGGGACAGTGGTGGAGATGGAGCCAAAGTCCAGGATGGAGAGCTTGAGAAGGAAGAAGTACATGGGGGTGTGGAGGTGGTGGTTGCAGGCTCTGGCTGAGATGATGAGGATGTTGCCCAAGAGGGCAGCCAGGTAGATGCCCAGGAAGAGGGAGAAGTGCAAGAGCTGCAGTTCCCGTTTGTCTGCAAATGCCAGGAGGAGGAACTCGGTGAGGAAGCTGCTGTTGGACATTTCCTCCCTCTGGCCACGGGGGACTGTCTGTGGAGGAGAAGACAATGAAGAGTTAGGAAAGATTTCTCTGAGCCAAACCCATGCCATTTTTCATGGGCTCCCCTCTTTGAACTCGCTCCCCCACCCCCCCAAAGAAACATGCACCTTTCCTTTCCCCTTCTTGGGAGGACCTTCTATCAGCCCCCTTGCTTGAACTCCATTTTGTGCTGATGGAGTTTGCTGTGAGGAGCAGGGACCTCTGCCCACGGGCTCCAAAGGAGTCAGTCCTGCTCTCCAGCAATGGCTATATAGCAATAGAGGTGCTTCAGCTCTGACACTCATTTTGTGTCACATGAAGAACACCTTTAATGGAGAAGAGCTATGTAGTATCTTTGCACAGAGTTCCTGAGACAGTGGGCTGCAGCAGAAATGCTTCAGGACGGTTTTATAACCATTTGGGTAGATTTTTCTTAGATACCTCCGTCACACCTGGGAAACTTTCTCTGAAGTTGTAGACATCCTCCTTTCTATTGCTGGAAGGGTGAAGACTACTGAGAGCAGCGAGGAAAAGGCACTCGCTGTGGTTGAGTGCAGAGTCAGGAGAGCTGCTCCATCCATCAGATTGGTTTCCAGCTGCCCTGTGCTTGCATTTCTCTCAGCTGGAGGACAACTGCACTCAGAGGCTACTCTGAAAAAGAACCTGGACTGTGATGAAAGCACAAGAGTCCGGTTTCAAAGTGCAGCTCTCCAAACTTGTCTCTCTTTCTCAGCCTAGACATGGAGGTGTGAGGGAGAAGGCGTGACATGGCTCCTGACACAGATGATCAGCCCGAGGACTCTGTGATATGGGTCCTGACACCCAATGAAAGCCCCAGCACTTGCATTCTAGCTGAGGACATGTAGTGTTCATTTCAGCTGCATTCAGTTCATGCAGCTGCACACCCCTGAGAGGCGGTCAAGTGTCCTAAAGACGGAGTATCCTAAAGGGAAGATCAGCTCATTCCCCAGCCCTACACAGTGCATTGCCCAGAGCCCCAGAGCATGGGAAGGAGCTTGGGCACCTCGCTCGCACACAGGCTCCTCCATGGCAGGACCCTCAGGGTCCATGTCTGACCCTCAGCTGAATCCCACTCCTCCCAATACCCAGAAAGCCCAAGAGCCAGAACAAGAGCAAAGCAGACAGGTGGAGAAACGGGGACTAATCCCGTGACACTCCTGGCAAAAGAGGAAAGGCGACATGGACAGATGGGTACTCAGGAAAGCCTTTCCCTTACCCAGTGGTGCATGCCACCTCCCAGACCATGACATCACAGGGCAGTTGCTCTTAGCTCCGTTGTTGGGGAATGGGAAACGGGCCGATCATCGGAGAGAAGCACCTCTCCTCCTCTGGAGGTCTGGCAGCAGAGGAGGCCAGAGACCACGTGCCTTCAGGGCAGAGGGCTCTATTGGGTGGGAGAGCAGACACAGGGGATTGCTCAGAGGAAGGTGCCTGCACTGAGAGGACCAAAGGGGAGTTGCCCCATGCCCCCCTTGCACTGTCAGCAGTCTTCTCTGACTCTCTGGCCGTGGCTCTGCTGCCTGGAGCTGTTCCTGTGCCTTGTCCCTGCCAGGCCTCACAGACCCCATGCCACCCTCTGTGCGCTCCGTTCTGCAGCACTCCGGTCCCCTCTGCCAATGGTGGAGCTTTGAGGTAGCTCCTGCTTTGACCTTCCTCTTGGAAGAGCCCCTCAGGAGAGGTCCTGGCGGTGAGCTCAAGCTGTGAACAGCCCAGTCTCACATGGCACCCTCTGGATGGGAGAATGAACTTGCCCTGCCGGCGGTCACTCCTTCCACCCAGAGCTTCTCCCCACAGCATCAGGAGGAGTTTCCTGGGCAGGCTGAGTGCTGCCCTTCGCAGGCAGCAGCATCACTGCTCCAGACACACAGCATCCCTGCAGTGCCTGGACACTGCTCTGAATTGCAGCCCCATGCAGATATGCGTGCACATGCTGGCTTCCCATCCCTGAAGCTGTCCCCAGGAGGAGGAAGCGGTGATGCCTTGTGCCTCTGATGGTGGGGCAAGGAATCCCTGATCTGCAGCACCTCCTTCTCCTGCACCCCTGAGAAGCTGGGAGAGCCATCCTGACAGATTGGATCGGCCATGGGATGTGCCCACTTTGAAGACCCGTCCAGGAACCCCAGCTGCCTGGCCATGCAGCCAGAGACTTACTGTGGTAAGGGCGGTGAAGATTTCCTCTCCAATGAGCTCTCAGCTGTCCCCCCACTCCAGACTGCCCTTAACTTCTCTCTGAGGTGCTCACCTCATCTGGGCACCTGCAGGCGGTGCCCCGAGCCCTGCTGCTCTTTGCAGAGGAGCTGCCCCTGGACTGAGCAGCTCTCTGCACAGCCTGCCAGGTCACCATGAGCTCTCCCAGTCCCAGGAGCCTGGTCCAGCTCAGCAGCAGAGGCACCGCCAAAGGCGTGACTTTCTCTGCCCCACCGGCTTTCTCGAGATGTCCCCAGGGGCTCCAGGGCTGACAGCTCCTGAAAGGCAGCAGGGTCCCTCCTGGGGAATGTACTTTCAACTAGGCTAAAGTAATCACCTACGTTCTCTTTCTAAACTGTGGAGAGAGACTAAATCCAGCAGTGCAACTTTTCCTACCAGAAGAGAGAGACATCTAAGAGAAGTGGATCTATCCCTCTCTGGAAGTCTCTCTATTGCTGTCACACAACTGCACAGGATGCCTTGACAGTGACGAGAAGGGAGTTCATTTACCCATCCTTCGGTTACTGATTCAGCTGAGTCAACCTAGGCATGTAATCTCAGGTTAGACGCCCAAAGGCTGGATGGGGAGTCAGCTCCATCCCATGCACACCATGAACACAGAGCAGGCAGGAGCTCTCTTGCCTTTGGTTCTCCTGAGCACAAAATAGGGGTGCGCATGCAAGCGCCTTGTCCAAGCTGGCTGTGTAATCAATGGAGATGGAAAGTAGGAGCGCCAACAGAAAGGCCTGGTGACACTTGAGGGGTGGTCCAAGACGCGAGCAAGCGTTTGCAAGCTCTGATGAAGCAGTTAGGAGAGACTCGCATCGTTTTGCAGCATCAGCTGGAGGCCAGGAAGGGAATATCCTTGGCTGCCTGATATCACACGAGATGCTCACATTTAGGACAACAAAACCTGTCACTACTCTTTAAGTGCAGGACTATGGAGCTGACGGAAGGAAGAGCTAGCTCTCTCTCTCGCCTCCCTCCATTTTATTTGCTAGATCTCCTTTTGTCACCTGTATGTCCCTATTTTTCAGACACCTCATTTAATTCAAAGGCAGCAACTCAATGTTATATGGCCTAAAAATAGTCTTCCAGCATCATGGCAGAGGCTGGGGATGTCTAGCACAACCACATGTGGCTGGCAAGGAGAACACAGGACGACCAGGAAAGCCATGTCCTTTTTGATGGGTGCTGGACAGATGCCCCAAGGCATCGCAGGTGGCTTAGTGCCTCTGTACCAGCGACTGCATCCCACAACTGCAGGGAGGCAAGGGGCATCCTGCCTACACCCAGGGCACTGCAGGAATGGGTGGCATGTCACATCACATTCTCCACTCGCGGGCCTACACTCTCGAACCCCGATGGTTCTCCTTTCTCCCCTGCCTGACAAGAGGAAGAGGGAATCCACTAACAGTGTTCACAGTGCAGCTGTGGTGGTGGAGTGCGTGCATGTTGTTGTTTTGGCTGTGATGTGTATTTGTGCATGCCTGCATGCACGTGTGCATGCAAGCATACGTTTGCGTTCCTGTGAGATCACATCTGGCTGCACGTGTGTATTGGCACCCACAAGTGTGCTTCTGCCCATGCCAATGAGTGCAGGCACGTGTAGCTGATTGGCAGGTGTAGCTGTGTGTGTGCCCATGAGTACACATGCTTGCGCTCATAGGCACAGTTCGGCACATGCCTGGGGGGATGTGCCTGTCTGCACACGCAATGTGGAGGGCTTGCATGTGTTTGAGCAAATGCAGGCACCTCCATGTGCATGAGTCTGTGCACGTTCATGCGCACAAGACTGCATACACGTGTGCATATGTGCACCCTTTTTTTTTTTTTGCATGGGCATCAGTGTGTGTGCCTGTGTGTGTATATTTGTGCATGTGATAACATGTCTTCATGTGAGTGCATGCAGTTGTGAGCGCACTCACATGTGTTTCCTTGTCTGCGTTTGTACGCTTGTGTGTGTCTGTTTGTGCGCTGGTGTGTACGTTTTTGGGCTCTAGTGTGTGAGACTCTGTGTGAATGCACAAGGGTATGTTAACAGCAGTGACAAATCTTTCTCACTGTGTGTCTTTGACCCCATCACCTCTCCCCTCCGCAGTCCCTGCCCACCCAGGCTCCCGTTGGGATCCACGACCATCAGCTCAGGATGAATTTCCTCTTACCTGTGCCCTCACTCTTCAGATGGCAACTCCGGCCTCTGCCTTTTCTGCACATTGCTGCTGTGGACATTGGCCACAGTGCTTTCTCCTGATGCCACCTGAAGAAATGGGAGTCCCATGCATCAAAGGGCTGGCTTTCAGCAAAGGAAGAGAGACCCTCAAACAGCAGAGACATGAGACTGTTCCGCAAAACACAGCCTCCAGAGCTGACTGCTGGCAGGGACACTGCAGTCACAGTGGAGAACCAGGAGCATCACCTCATCTCCGGTTCCTGAGGAGTGTCAGAGCCTGGCCAGGGGTTCACTGCTCTTCCTAACTGGCAGGTCCGGACAGATGAGCCCAGTGACCCCTTCTTAACATAGGCTGCAACCCCAGCATGAGTGCTCAGCTCTGTCCTGCCCCTTGCCTGGAGCCTCTCTGCCAGCAGGGTTCGCTCCTGAGTCAGGAGAGGCACAACTGCAGCAGCCTGCTGCTACTGCCAAGGAGCTCGTTGACTGTAAGCTCAGAAGGAATGATGTCCTCTCCCAGCAGCGCCTAGCAGTCACATCTCTGTGCTGAAGAAGGCCAAGGAAGGGCTTTGGCTGTGTTTCATGGGACAGCAGAAGTGACGAGTACATTCTTGAAACACAGAGTAACTGCATCTTTTGAAGCAAGTTCCCAAAGCAGTAAGGGAATGCTCAGATGAAGGCAGCCAAGAAGAAGTCAAAACCCCCTCCCCTTGGAGGTCAAGCCTGTGCAGATGAGGGGCGAGGTGAGAGGCTAACCTGAGCCATAACTGCAAAGCAGAAAGCTTCATCTGCTGCCTGAAGTCTAAGCCCTAAGAAGAAGGCCTACAGCCCTATGAGCCAGCTGCCTCCCTCAAACCCCAGAGCCTTTGCGGCATCTTCCAGGCCTAGCTTGAAGCTGGTTGACCAGTTGTTCCTTCACTCTGGGGCCTTCATGTCACTGGGGGCTGAGAAAGAATCCCCGGCCCCAGGCTGATTAGTGCTCCAAGGCACCTGTGGGGGGCTGGCCGGCCCACCGGGACTCATGAGCTTTTCTCCAGACACTCAGGGAAGGGGATTCCCTGTGCGGTGCCCATTTCCACTGACATATCCCTCCTCCCTGACCTGCCACATGGAGAAAGGTGCAGCAGACCAGTGAATGGGAGCTCTGAGGTTGGCTGCCCCAGGGCAGAGCATGCAGTGCAGCACAGAGAGGAGGTCAGTGCTGCACCCCCTCACCTGTTGGGACTGGGGGAAATGGCTACTCAGTGGCCACTGGGGCCAAGGCATGGGAGCAGCACTGCATCAAAACAGGAGAGAGTCACCAGCTCTACCCCCTCCAGCAGAGCAACACCATGTCTGCCCCAGGCCCAGCTGCACATGATTGCCCTCCCAGGGGCCAGCTGAGACTGGGATGGGAGAGCAGTACCACATCGACCCCTTGGAGAGCAACCCATAAGGATTTGTACTGAAAATTCAAGATCAAGTGAGCTTTTGCCCTTCTGCTCCACAGGAAGTTTCTGTCCTCCCTGAGGACACCTGTGTTATGGTTTGACAGGTGTACCGCCCCAGTCAAACTCCCCACCTGAGGCTGACCTCTGCCTAATGCACCCCAGGATCCCATTGGCCTTCTTGGCCACAAGGACACATTGCTGCCTCATGGTCAACTTGTTGTCCACCAGCACTCCCAGGTCCTTCTCGGCAGAGCTGCTTTCCAGCAGGTCAACCCCCAGCCTGTACTGCTGCATGGGGTTATTCCTCCCCAAGTGCAGGACCCTGCCCTTGCCTTTGTTGGATTTCAGGAGATTCCTCTCCGCCCAGCTCTCCAGCCTGTCCAGGTCCCCCTGAATGGCAGCACAGCCTTCTGGTGTGTCAGCCAGTCCCCCCAGTTTAGTATCATCAGCAAACTTGCTGAGGGTGCACTCTGTCCCTTCCTCCAGGTCCTTGAGGAATACACTGAACAAGACTGGACCCAGGACTGACCCCTGGGGGACACCACTAGCTACGGGCCTCCAACTTGACTCTGCGCCATTCACCACAACCCTCTGAGCTCGGCCATCCAGCCAGTTCTCCATCCACCTCACTGTCCACTCGTCTAGCCCACACTTCCTGAGCTTACCTACAAGGATGTGATGGGAGACAGTGTCAAAAGCCTTGCTGAAGTCCAGGAAGACAACATCCGCTGCTCTCCCCTCATCTACCCAGCCACTCATTCCATCCTAGAAGGCTATCAGATTGGTCAAGCATGATTTCCCTTTGGTGAATCCCTGCTGACTACTCCTGATCACCTTCTTGTCCTCCACATGCTTAGTGATGACCTCCAGGACGAGCTGCTCCATCCCCTTTCCAGGGATGGAGGTGAGGCTGACAGGCCTGCAGTTTCCTGGCTCCTCCTTCTTGCCCTTTTGGAAGACTGGAGTGACACTGGCTTTCTTCCAGGCCTCAGGCACCTCTCCTGGTCTCCAGGATCTTTCAGAGATGATGGAGAATGCCAGCTCTCTCAGCACTCGTGGATGCATCCCATCGGGACCCATGGACTTGTGGGTGTCAAGTTTGGACAGAAGATCTCTAACCCGATCCTCCTCCACCAAGGGAGAGTCTTCCTTTCTCCAGACTTTCTCTCTTGTCCCCAGGGTCTGGAGTTCCTGAGGGCTGGCCTTAGCAGTCAAGACTGAAGCAAAGGCAGCATTCAATAACTCTGCCTTCTCTGTAGTCTTCATCACCAGGGCACCTGCCCCATTCAGCAGCGGGCCCACATTTTCCCGAGTCTTCCTTTTGCTATAGGTGTATTTGAAGAAGCCCTTCTTGTTGTCCTTGACATCCCTTGCCAGATTTGATTCCAAATGGGCCTTGGCCTTCCTTGTCGCATCCCTGCACACTCTGACAATGTCCCTGTATTCCTCCCAAGTGGCCTGTCCCCTTTTCGACTTTCTGTAGACTTCCTTCTGCTGTTGGAGTTTTGCCAGGAGCTCCTTGCTCATCCATGCAGGTCTCCTGCCCGCTTTGCTCGACTTCCTACTCAGAGGGATGCACCGATCTTGAGCCTGGAGGAGGTGATGCTTGAATATGAACCAGCTCTCCTGGACCCCTCTTCCTTCTAGGGCCCTACCCCAGGAGATTCCCCTAAGTAGGTCCCTCAAGAGGCCAAAGTTAGCTCTCCTCAAGTCCAGGGTTGTGATCTTACTTATTGCCTTGCTTCCTCCTGGTAGGATCCTGAACTCCACCATCTCATGCTCACTGCAGCCAAGGCTGCCCCCAACCTTCTCATCTCCAATCAAACCTTCTTGGTTTGTTAATACAAGGTCTAGCATTGCACCTCTCCTTGTTGGTGTCTCCACCACCTGGGTCAAGAAATTATCATCAATCCTCTGCTGGGGTTCCCAGCATCTAAAGTGATGTAATACTATCTGGCCTCATTTTGTCCTTCCTGTCGTAGCTCCAAGAACAGGCATTTGAAGCAATACCTTACCGAGTCTGAATGCCTTTCTGAGTGTTCTGCTGCTGTTTTCCAGAAAACGCGGAGGAATTTGGCAACTTGTCAACCCCATGAGCCTTTTCCTAGCCCCGCTGGCTGCCAGCACCACAGGGACAGCTCCAGTTCAAAAGCCTGGGGCTCCCTGCCCAAAATCAAAAGCCCCACCAGCCTAAGGGCTGCTGAGAAATCAAAGACCCCGACTGAAAGGGAGACGGGCTGGGAGGAGGCGGTGTCCCACCAACCAGCATGGGCCCAGCCACAGACTGCCTCCAGTAGCCTGCAGACAGCCAGGAGGCCAGGCAGAATGAGGGCTCTGACAGGCCAAGGCAGGGCGGAAGGATGCCAGGCAGGACTTCCTCAGTCCAAAGAGTTTCTCCGCTCGGCTCTACACTGGCCTCCTTCCCCACAGCCTCTCTCTCTTCCTGGTACAACTGCTAAATGTTAGTGCATGCAACGAGAACACCTTGAGGCCAGCCACATGCCTGGGCCTTTGAGAGCTTCCACAAAGTGCTCTGTAGGCACAGAAGGAAGGCTCTGCTTCCCCCACACCTTCTCCACGTCCCCTTGCCCTTCAGTGTCCAGCAGCACCAGAGTGTGTCCAGGCTGGCAAGGGTGAGGAGCACACCACATCCGGATATGTTTGGTGTGGGACTGCATGGTGAAGGCCAGGGAGAAACCTGCTGGGAGGATGCAAGGGGCTCAGCAGTGTTAGACACAAAGCGGGAAAACCAAGGCACCTTGGCTGCGCGGGGCTGTGACCTGTGCAGCTCACCACCTCTCTCACCCATCCTCTCCTAAGCCAGCCTGTTCATGAAGTGGGACTTGCCAGTGCAGTACACTCCTGCCATGGCCACCACCACCACAGTCTGAGTGAACTCTGACAGCACCTGCAGGCTCTTCTGCTGCACCCCCAGCCCCCGCCTCTGTCTGTTTTCCATCAGGCAGATGGACACTTCTACACAGATTTCAGATGCCATTGCTCATGGCAAACACAGCTTGCAGAGGGGACAGTGAGACAGATATTTGAGGCCTTCAAAATCATCATCGTTTGCCATCTCCATCTTTAGAAGTTTGTTCTTTTTTTTTTAAAGGCATTTTAACATCTTTATTGACTCTAAAGGCAGCCAAAGATGTTAAGGCAGAGGCAGGGTTCAGCTCTGCAGTTGTATCCGGTCAAATGAAGCCAGGATACTTATTCACTCTATGACGCTTGGGCATTTCAGAGAGATGTAAAAAAACTTCTTGGCAAATTCCCCATTAAAACTGTTAGTCTTCCTGAGAATTATCTGCTCTAACCTTGAAGAGTTCAATAAATGTCTTTTTGATTCTACAGCTTCCTCCTGCTTATGAGAGCTTGCTGTAGAAAAGAGTCACTAATCAGTTCAACTCCCCACAACATCATTAGCTTTCTGTGTCCCTGAAATGCTATGCCTTGATGTTTTCCCAACGGAAGCCCCATAAGGTTCAGAGGCTTGGTCCCAAGGGGAGTTTTCAGAGAGACGGAACTTTTCCTGTGCTGGAAAGAAATGTGATTGTTTCGGTGACAGGGAGTACTATGGAAAGGCTTTCTGACTCCACTGAACAACCAGAATGAATCCTCTTGGAAAGCTGGGTATTATATGTGATCCAGTAGGCTACTATAATTCTTTCAGCTTTAGGAGAGAGACAGTTTATTCAGCTAGGAACTGGAATGAAGAAAACATATGAGAGAACTCTTCTTTGATTTAAAAAAGGAAAACCTGCAGGATTTCAGAGTGATCTTCACGTAAACATTAGGTAACCTACCTTCTTTCCTCCCTCCTTCCCTCCCTCCCTCTCTTCCTTCCTTCCTTCCGTCCTTCCTCCATCCTGCCCTCCCTCCCTGCCTCATAATTTTCTTTTCTCGCTGTTCTCAAACACGCCGTTCCTTTCAGTAAGCTGGTACACAGGCGGCAGTTCTGGCGTCAGTACTGGCCATCTAGGTTACAACAGTTTCCAGTGTTTGCTGAAATAGCTGGGGTGGGAAATCAAGGCATTCTTTCATGTCACTTTCCAGACTCAGCAGCTGATCTTTTCCATTCATGCGGCAGCATCAGCTGAGGATGCACCTTACGGAAGAGGACTCTGGGGAATGGAAATAGCAGCTCAGGACAGAAAGAGAGGACGTTTCTGCTAAGTTATTCTCTCTTTCCCGGCAGGGATGGATAACCAGACCGAGGTGAGGAAGTTCATCCTCCTCGGTCTGAGCAATCTTCAAGGGCTGCAGCAATTCCTGTTCATGCTATTCTTACTGCTCTACCTGTCTAGCCTGCTGGGGAATACGGCAATCATGGTTGTGGTGATATGTGAAGCCCGGCTACATACCCCCATGTACTTTTTCCTCTGCAACCTCTCCTGCCTGGATATCTTCTACTCCACAGTTACTGTGCCCAAGATGCTGGCTGGGCTCCTCTCGGGGCACCAGGGTATTTCTTACCCTGGCTGCCTCAGCCAGCTCCACTTCTTCCACTTCCTGGGCAGCAGCGAAGCTTTGCTCCTGGCTGTCATGGCCTATGACCGCTATGTGGCCATCTGCAGCCCCCTGCGCTACACCCTGATCATGAGCCCGCGGGCCTGCCTGCTGCTGGCTGCAGCCGCTTGGGCTACTGGCTTCCTCCATGCTCTGATGCACACACTCATGACCTCCCAGCTCCATTTCTGTGGCCCCAACCACATCCACCACTACTTCTGCGACATCAAGCCCCTGGTGAGACTGGCCTGCAATAGCAACCAGATCAACCTGAGCCTGCTCAGCATCGTCACGGGGAGTATTGGGATAGGCCCCTTTGTCTTCACGCTCTTTTCTTACCTGTACATTTTTTCCTTCCTCCGGCTGAAAGTCCGGTCCAAGGAGGGAAGGAGGAAATCCTTGTCCACTTGCATCTCCCATCTCACAGTGGTGGCCTTACTCTATGTCCCTGTTATTTTTAACTACGTGCCACCTTCCTCACGGAATGCACCCAGGCGGGACATGATAGCCACCCTTATGTATAATGTTGTCACATCCGTCCTCAATCCTTTGGTCTACACCCTGAGGAACGTGGAGGTGAAACGTGCTCTAAAGAGAAGACTTTTCTCCAGAGAGTTACTAGTACAGAAAATGTTCTGCCTTGCAGCTTGTGTGGAGTAGTAGGCAACGGGCAATGCAATCAGAGGAGCTTTTGGCTCAAGAATGTGTTGTGCAGAAATGTGCTTCTCACTGCCAACAGCCTGGGTCCCTTCAGAAATACCCTACCTACTGCATATGGCCTCAGCTCTCCTATCCTGGGCAATATCTGTGCGTAAAGATGAACATATGTTGGTGGAACAGCCACTCCTATTCATCCAGTTGGAAAAGAGAAGCAGCTCCAGAGAATGATACTTCAATAAAAACATCTTCCTTCGACTTATTTACCTTCTAACATCACTTGATACTTTTCTTTTTTTCTTTTTTTTTTCTTTCTTTTAGGCAGCTGAATCCCACCCGCAGTCAGAGCTGTCAAGAGAAGTCAGGCCATGACTCATCTTATCCTAAAGCCGATAGGCAAGGAGGGATTCAGTTGTTGCCGTGTGATTCAGTTGGCCACGTACAGGCATGTCTGTCTTGCCACTTGAAATACTCTGGGTATCTCAGCTGGTGTCTCTCTGCTGCCCCAGGAAGGCATAGGTCTCCTGTAGGCCCTGCACCAGATCTCCCAGCCCTGTATGGAGGTCAGAGATCCTCGGGCCTCTGACATGGTGCTAGGCACCTTTGTGTAGGCAACTGAATTCCACCGCCATTGCCTAGGTCCCCAGTGGTTAAACCTGCTGTTCAGGCTCTTGTCTCACAGGGAAGAATGGGCATTTGGAACCCCAAATTTAGTGTCCTGGTCTCAAGTTGAATCTCTCCCTTCATCTCCAATTGACTGGGAATGGTGGATTCCATTTGAAGAAAGGTTCCAGAGCCGATCCTTAGGGCTTAAAGGGGAGGGAAGCTTGGGTGATGGGCACTAAGAGTAATAGTTAGAGTGATCTCTTGATTCTCACCTGTCCTACAGGTTTTTTCCCCCGTATTCATAAACTTCACAAACATGCCAGCTATGTTGCACATAACACTTATGTGCTCAACACGTTCCGGGTCTAGAGTCCTACCATGGGCCTTAAAAAGGCTGCCTTTAGTATTGTTCTTATTATCGTTTTTACAGACTTACATAAGAAGGATGATGACGATAAACGTTTCTGTTAGGGCCTGAGGTAATCCCTCAGTGCAAAAGTTTCATGCCATGTACTTGAAGGTGTCCAAAGAGATTCCTACTCTCCTAAACAACGCTCCAGACTGCATACTGTAAGAGACGGTCTCCCAAGGGTCCTGATCTCCTGCTCCCGTATGACCACTCTTTGAGCCCGAGACCATTTCAGTGTTTTTAGGTCTTTAAGAGTTCATATTTGTCTAGAGCTGGCCAAAACCAAATGTGAGTGCTTCCTTGCAATCCACCACTCTGCAGGTGTGCGGTATCCTTCAGCAGCAGCAATGACTCGGGACAGTTCGTCTGTGAAATCCCCTTACTGTCTTGCTCCGATTCATACTCTGGGGAAAACGGGCTTCTTGGTTTGGTGACTAGAGACATGGCCTCTTTTCTAGTCATAACAGTGTCACAGTGGTTAAGACCTTCACGGTGGTTCTACGAATACCTTCTACAGGAGGGCGGCATGATTTCTTGTTGTCTGCCTTCCTGCTGCCTCCTTCCTTGTTTGCACTGCTGCACTCACCTACGCAAAACCTGCAGCTACTGCCTCATCTAGCTCTACTAGCCACTAACCTCACAGGAGCTCTTGGTTTGTTTGTGTCTTTGTTTGTTACTGGGATCAATGCAGTCATTGATTAATGCAGTCATCTACAACAAGAGCCAGAATGAGATCCAGTGTTTTCTCAGGAAGTCGTTTGCAAGGGCTGGGTTAAGGTCACCAAGAAGCAGCTTCCTGTCTTCTCCCCTTTCCTGCTGTTTTCTTACTGTTCAACCTTAGCTAGTGTCTCTGTTTTCTTCAGAATAGAGTTTATGGAAAAGCAGATGACACTGTGCCCAGAGCTGCCCAGTAACTCCTCTGCATACAGTTTATGTGGCTTGTTAACACTTACAGCAGATATGGGCCAAACGCTGGACTAAACGGTAAGTCGATGTGTTTGAAGGCTAGTCACCACCCATACAAAGGACAGCTGAACAGTGACGGCAGAGGAATCCCAGTAACCTAATCAGCGCAAAGGAGCACTCTGACTCGGATGCTCCCAGGACCATCACAGGAGAGCAATTAGCCCATTGTCGCTGGTGCCTTGGAGAGTGCGTAGCCTCCAAGATGAGTCCACGTGAGTGACTCTCCTTGAAAGCCTTGTGGACTGAAGGGGTTATTGCCTAAAGGCCTATAGGATTTACTAGGGGACGTGAGACAAGAGCATGTGAAACTGTGTACCAGTTTTAAGGGGACTTAAGGAATATGTGAGACTTTAAGGGATCTTTAGGAGAAGGACCAAAGGTGGGGAAAGGGAGGTATTGGAGTGGGTGGATTGGAGTTTAGAAAGGACTTGGCCGAGTGTGAACAGGTCAGTATGTTTGTCTAGCCCTGCCCCGCACCTGAGCAACCCCACCTAGCCGACTGAGTGAAAGAAAACATCAGAGGAGTGTCCCACTTATTCTACAGAGTAGATTCCCACTTATTCTCCTCTCATGTCTCGTCTCAGTGTCACACTAGAGCCAACCTCCACAGGGTCTTCTTTCCCAGCTGATTCCACCAAGCCTATTCCCTTGGCTGTGGTTTTACTGGATGGTAGATAGGGACAGGGAGAAGCTTGCTCCTCCATTCCTGAGCCCATAGGAAGCTTCATGAGCCCATCTCCATCATTCTAAACAGATCATGTGGCATGTGGCTATTCTTTAAACACCTGTGTCCCTCCAGCCTGCCCCTCCCCTTCCCTCTCACCTCCCTATGTGCTTTCTCTCCAGCACCCCATACGGCCTGCCCTTCCTCTGCCTCCCAGGCCACAAACACCTTCCAGCTAGCCTTACAAGATGCCTGGATGGATAGGGGCTCTGAGGGAGCAGCTCAGTCCTTAGGCTCCAAGCATCAGCACACGCTTTGGGCTGTGTGCCTAGTGGGACTGGGGAAAGCTTGTGGGTTCTGCTGGAGTGTTGGGCTTGGGCTTTGTGCTTGGCCTTTGGGGTGCGAGCTAGATTTGAGGAATAGGGCTTTGGGTTTGAGTGGGGCTGAAGGCTCGAGCCTGCCCTAGGCCTTCAGGGCAGGGGATCGGGGCATGGCATTAGCTTCAGGCACAGGCCAAAAGGAGATGAAGCTTGCCTGAGTCTGAGGAAACGCCATCTCATTTGGTGAGTGCTACACAGTTCTTCTCTTTTAGAATAGGCTTGGAGGGACTCAGGCATTTCCCTAGCCCTTTGCATGAGAAAAGTCCTGTGCAGCCGCTGCCACCAAACTCTCTACCTTTCACTCTCCAGACCCTGCAACATTCCTAGATGGCGTCAGATCAAAGGGGGACCTTTGCGGTCACAAGCACGCTTGCCATGTCTTTTAGACGCTCTCAGGATTTGCATTAGTGATCACTGTCTTTGGCACCTGCTTTCTGAAAAGGAAGTTTCTTAGCACGCCTCTCTCCCTTTCTCTTCTCTTGTCATCTTCTGCAATTCCTCAGCTCTTGCATCTCATTCCACATCCTCCTTGGTTTCTCAACAGATGCAGCATCTCTTTTGCCGCCTTCTTGCTGGGGCTCTGTGGGGAGAGGGGAGCTGTCATTCTGATGCAGCATGTCCCACCGTTACCCCAGAGCATGTCAGAGAGGCACTGCAGGGACCTGCCCTCCCTTTCTCCACCCCAGTTGTGCAGGGTGGAATTGGGGTGGAGAAAGGGAGGTGCAAGGGCACCAAAAAGTTGGGCCCAAACTCAGAAAGAATGGCACACAAGGCAAAAAAAAAAAAGGGTTCAGAACAGAGGATGGCGGGTCTTCTGACTGTACATGCCTACAGATGGTAGTGGTGCTGGTTTGCATCAGTTATTTCTCAAGGCTCCAATCTGATGGGCAGGCATCAAACCTTAGCAGTAAGAGCTAGCAGCAGTAGCTTCTGGTAGCTATTCTGTCCCCTCTTTAACAGCACTTCCAACGTGGTCTTTCACAGCATCCCTGTAGCCATGAACCTCAAGAAATGGAGCGCGGGACAAATGCAAAGTCTTGTGCCTGGTATGGGCTTACCCCTGCAGCAGTGCAGGCTGGGGACTGAGTGCCTGGGGGACAGCTCTGCTGACCAGACCCTGCGGGGCTGGTAGAGAGGCGGGAGCATCGGCCAGCAGCGTGCCCTAGCAGGGACGAAGGCTAGCAGCACACAGGGCTGTAGGAACAGGAACAAAGCTGGTAGAGCAAGGGAGGAGATGGCTCGCCTTTACCAGGCGTGCATTAGACAACATGTGGAGGGCTGCATCCCGTTTTGGCTGCCGGCAGTATAAGAAAACGACTGACATACTAGAGCAAGTCCAGCACCTTCCCTTCCCTCCACTTTACCTGCTCAAATAATAAACAAGGCTGCCATTCCGATTCTCTCACCCCTTCACTTAGGCCAGCAGCACCTTTTCTCAGAACAAAGGCTCTTTTCCTGTCACCTTGGCTACTTTCATCAGCAAGGGCTCCAGCCAGCAGTGTCTTGCCGGTTCCTGGAAAGGGGACCATACAAGAGACAGCCTCTGCAATTAAAACAAGAAAAAAATTCAAAGAAGAAGAAGAAGAAGAAGAAGAGAGAGATTTCCGTAGGGCAAAAATACGGACAAGTGGCCCCATCCCCAAAACAACAACCCTTCCCTCCTAACCAAAACACTTACATCTAAGATAGCAGTAAGAGCTCAAGGGTGAGAACAAATCCAAGTAGGTGCAAGTTTTGTCTTCCTACACAATCCCACAAGACAGTAAACTACGGGAAAGAGAGAACTCAGCTGCATAAACTCTCCACGAGAGTGTTATGTCTTGGCCGGACACTTGCAACACCACTGATATACTAACAGAGATAACAGCAGAACAGGGGAGCCAAACAAGAGCAAATTTCAGCACCAACTCTGAGAGTGGACTAATGCAAGTCCGCTGTAGCTGGTCTGTTCTTCTTTGACACACTGCATATGCTTGCTTTCACAGGAGGAAAGCCTGTCCTCCTGCTTTTCATTCTCTGTGTTACATTCTTGGAATTTGCGTCTCCCAGAATTTGCTGGCAACAGCTGAGGACGTAGTCTAAAGCTGGGAGGAGGGGAGGGAAAGGTATTTTGCATTTCCAGATAGTATCTAAACATCAACTAGAAAAGCTATGGCACCATGGTTAAGAAGAGAAAGGCAGTGAACAAAAAGGCAAACCTTGTAAGGATTGTCTTTCCAATATTGGCAATACTTCTAAAGCTGTGAAGAGAAAGGACTTAAAGTCACATTTCAACAGACTGTGAGTTCAGTTTTGCTGATCCAGAAGAAAGAAAGCTAACCATTAAATCTATAGGCAACTCTCGTGTGAAGTAGAATTCGAGGTGAGTGCAATATGTTAATTATTGTCCTCAGGTAAATTGTCCTCAGATAAAAGAAGCCTGAGGGCTTGCTTTCTTCCCCTTTGCCCTTACTCTGCTCAAACATCTGGGAAGTGGAGGAGCTTGCCAGGCAGTGCAGTAGGGGCTGCTGTGGGTCCCGAGGGAGGTGACCTCTGGTGAGGACGATGCAGCAAACCCGCAGGCCATGAGTAGCAGGTTGGCCCCTCGGGGCACGGGGAGGCTGCTGCTGGTGGAAGCAGTGCTGCCCCCACAGATTATCCTGCAGCCCGTGGAGTCCTTGCTCCTGTTGAACATAGGAGGTAAGGTTTTAAACGCTGTACCCTTGATGGGCCCTGCCAATGCAGCTTCAGAGCAGCGCTTGCAGGCAGCATTTCAGCCAGGAGAAGGTCTGGTCACTGGGGCAGGTGATGTTTTGTGAGCCAAGGGGAAGCTGAAGGGTTATGTTATTGCTCTATTATGTTGATGTTCTGTTACTTTCAAGTGTGCAAGAATCACAGTCCTGCCCACATTCTCTTTCAGAAATGATGCTGCCTAGAGACTCTCTTTGGCCTTTTCCCGGAGGGACATGTTGCGTGATCTCATGTGCCGCTAGGGAAGGCATGCGCCACAGAAACAGTGTACGTGTCAGAGCTGGTGGGCAAGTTGCAGCTGAAGCGTTTGTGACCTTAGGGAGCAAGATCAGTCCACCAGTGCCCAGGACACCTGCCTTCTCGGCGCTTCTCCTGCAAGTGCCTCTGAGCGCGGCCGCACTTGCCAGGCCAAACAGCTGCTCTCATCCAGTGGCTCCCAAGGCCTCCAGGCTCTGGCTGGCGAGGCCGAGAGTTTTGCCTCAAGTAGCTGCTGAAGGTGGGATTGCCCTGCAGGGCTAGGGATGAAAGCTCTGTTTTCCTGAAATTGCAGGGACACGGTACCCCTTTCCCATCTGTGCGGAGCAGGGTGCTCTAGCCGGGTGGGTCCGTCTGCCTGGCGGTACAAAGGAGTCCCTGATGTGTGTGCGCTGCAGATGAGATGAATCAATCAGGCAGTCACCAAAGGAAGAAGGGCTTCAGAGAAACCACGCAGCAGAGTCAGTGACCTGCACCAAGGCTCGAGGAGGCAACTGCAGCACAACCCCAGCTTCAGCTTTAAAGCTTGTCACACCTTGTAATGGCACCAAGAGCTTGAAAACTTGACCTGAATGGAACTGAGAAAGGGCTGCCTAAATTATCAGAGAGCCTGCAGTGCTTTCTGGGGGTTCTCTGTGGAACTACACCAAGGAACTGCTGTTGGGGAAGGTACTGACAGATGCCCTTCCTGTCTGATGTGCTGCTCTGTGCTAGCTCTGGCTTATCCACCTGCTTGTGCTGAGGCATCCCTCGTCATCTAGCTGATTTGCTGCAAGACGCCCCCCTGCAACACCCAAGGGGAGAGGGAAGCCTACATGCTGCTTGCCTGGTGAAACGCGGGGGCTGTGGGTGAGGGCTTGCTTTTGCTTCTGAGTTGAGGAGGGGGCAAGATTGCAGCTTTGAAGGCCCAGACCATCTGGCATTGGGCTGTGCGTGGTGTTGCAAGCTGCCCTTCCTCTGGCCATAGGCCGCTATGCTGCTTCTCGGGTGACTTTCTGGGTGACAGCTTCCTCTTTGGCAACGATGGCACCATGAAGATTTATGAAAGCAGACAGAGAGGAAGGGCCTTTTTACACCACCTCTCAAGGAGCTGCCCCCGGAACTAGGATTTGGCTTCTGTGTTTCTGGAGTCCTAGTCCAGTGTCCTAACCCCGAGGTCATTGCTCCCATTGCGGCTCCTCCTGCTGATGAGCCAGCTTAGCCATCTCTTCCTGTCACCTCACGCACAGAAGGGCAATAATAATAGTTGTTGGGGGGTGGGGGGGGGGGTGCTGTGCCTTGAAAGTTAGTACCTGACCACCGCCTAGGAGAAGTGCTGCTCTCAGTACCAGTTTTCGCAGCCCTTCCATGCCCAGCACTGTGGCTGAGGCTTGTGGGAGGAGACTGCCGTTTCAATGTGTCCTTCCGTGCAGCATGGAGAGCAGGTACTGTAGGAGTGCAGTTGCTGAAAAACTGAAAAGACGACCCAAAGCAAAGATCACACGCCCTGCAAGCAGAGCATCTTATCTGACCTTGCCTCAGCTCCTGTTTTTCGTATATAGTTGAAGAACTGCAAAGACACCAGTTTAATCCAGCCAGCAGTACAAAAGTTGTTCAAAGGTAACAGCAGAAGAGGTGCAAATCAGCTAACGAATAATCATAAGATGGACCACTGAAGGCTGGACTTTGGGCTGAAACTGGTAAAACTAGGAATCGTGGGTAGAGCTAAGTGGTCGTGTAAAATGAAGTATTGACTATGTAGCAGCTTACTTTCGCTTAAAAACTGTCACAAAAAGCTACCCAGGGTCCCTTCCTGTGCTCTCAGCCAAGAGGCACCTTCCTGCTAGCAATGACACTGAAGCAACTTAGAAATCTGACTCCTGCTGCTCATTACAGGTGCCTGCGAACAAACAGAAGAGAAAAGATGATTTTAACAGAGCGCACACCAGGTTCCTCATAGCTAGTGGTGGAGCTCCCCCGAGGGCTGTGCAGGAAGAGGGGCTGCATCTTGAAACACTGTTCCGATTGCATCCATCAGGGACGTTGTTCCTTTCCTTCCCTTTCCCTCTTACAGCAGGAATGAGACCGTGTCCCGTCGTCTGCAACTATTTCATTAATTGCCTCTGGAAACAAAACCCTCAGCCCGGGCTCCTTTTAAAGAGAGCGCTTGATTCCTGGGGCTTCCTCTGACTACTTGTTGAGCAGCTTTGCTGCTACCCTTTTCTGCTTTCTCTCTCGTGTTCCTATATTGGCTGTCTTGGAAGAGAGCCCTGGCATTGGCACCGGTCTTTATAATTTCTTATACTCTCTGCACTTGTGAATGCTCCCAGCCCTATTCAAATCAAGTTTGTTTTTTCTCTCATTCCCACCCAGCTCCCACTTCCTGCTCCTCTGGAATAACGCCTGCCTGTTTAAGGCCAGGCTTGCCAGAAGCACCTCATTTTGGCCTTTCTCTGCTGCTTTGCTTGCATGGCCTTTCTCAAAGGTAACATCACATGGGTGTGTTCTTTTCTGCGTTTTATTAGTGACAGGAGCAAGAAACCTGAGCCCTTCACAGGGAAATCCCTGGCAAGGTGTGCTTCCAGACGCTTGCCCCGAGCTCTGTGCTCACGGACCTGCATACTCAGACAGAATTCCCTGCAACAGCCCAGGGCTTGCTCCGTGTTTACCCAAGAGTTTTCTTTTGGAGAGGAGAAGGGAGACAGCATTTTGCTAGTTCCTTTCTCACTCACGCTGACAGCGCTCTTAACCCACAATCCATCACAGCCCTAGCGGAATCAGCCCTAGTTTAAAGGCAGTTTTGTTTATTACCGTGATTGAGAAAGCTGACCTTCAGCACTCGCAGCACGCTCGCGTTCACTGATAGGCCTGCAGGCTTCATCGGCCTTAGGCACTTACAAGGGCACTTAAACAAGAGTCAGACTTCTGCTACACTGAAGGTAATTCAGTCCAGAATTTCCTTCTCTAACGCAAGGAAGACTAACCTGGAGGTTGTTACAGCTGAGAAGGAAGGTTGAAAGCAATGTGGGGGGGTGGGGGAGAGGAAAGAAGAAACAAAAAGGTTGAAACCCAGAGGAAGGGCTATCTAATTGTATTTATTTTTTTAGGCTTGAATCATGGCTAGACCCTTGTCGAGCCCTTAGGGGCCCGTGCATGTGAGGCTGGGCTTGCAAAAAGCACTTAATTGGAGCCCTACCCTGCTCCTTCCCTGCCACGTCCTTTTCATTATGTGCTGGGCTGTGTATTTCAGCCTTGTTTCTTTGCACGCTCGCTTTCACAAGTTATGGCCTGCCCCAAAAACAGTCAGGATATTTGGGGTGAGACCACCATTGCCACTCTGATTTCAACATACTTGTTTCTGTCCTGGAAAGAGTGTCATGAGGAATTGGGTGAGTTTCTGCCCTTGTTCAGAAGTGCACAGTGAGCTCCCAGGATGTCTCCTGCCCCTCCCTGCCCTGCTGCAGAGAGAAGCCCTGCGGAAGACCTGGTGAGGAGTCGGGCGACTGACAGAGGACGGGATAGTAGCCCTGGAGTGCGCTCTGCATGCTGATCAAAACCTGCTAGGGCCAAACATGCATATCTTGCTTTGTCAACAGTGTCTAGCTGCTTCACAGGCAGTAACTACCCACGCCTTGCCTAGTCTAGATAAGCAACTAGCTCGAGTAGCTAAAAGGGGCCCCTAGGATACACTAAAGTGAGTCCTGCCTGGGCATCCGACCCATCCATCCTCCAGCCTCCCAGCAGTGACCTCTCAATGCTATTCCTGGGGCTCCCCGTGCGCTTTGGAGGGTAAGTCCTTCTCTAATCTGCCTTGTTGAACCCCTCACATGCCTGGAGTGCCTCTCAGTGCCTGTATCCAACCCTCCTTTTTCCTGCCTTGCGGTCACATTGTGGTGCAGTTGGCAGGATACCAGTGTGGAGATGCATCTGTGGGGGACATAAGGACAAGGGGGAGGCGGGGAGCCGCTTCCCCAGGTGGCTTGCTACGCGTCAGTGGGCACCCACGGCTCACAAGGTAGCGGGGTGTGCCTCCTCGGCAGCATGGCCGCAGCTTGAAAGTGAGCTGGGGGTAACCCCAGCCAGGCTAGAGGAATTGCTCTCCAAACTCTGACTGGAAAAAGCTGGAGGAGGGAAAAGGCGGGTGGAGGGAAAGGCAGCAGGGGATCTGGGGGGGATCTTACTGGCTGCACTCCGCACCCTTGGATAAGGCATCGTTAGTGCAGCGCCCACACACTGGGCAGTTGGAAAGTGATCTCCAAGCCGCTAAGGAGGCTTGCCAGCTGACCCAGGAGGTGGGAACCACAACTGTGGATGGAGCTGAAAAGCTGCAGCAGGGATGTGCCTTTATGGCTGTCTGCATTGCAGATCGCCCACCTTGCAAATCGCTGTCCTCGGTGACAAGGGGGGAGCTGAGATGTCCATCCCCTGGTTGTTCGGGCACTGGTGTGAAAAGACAAAGGGGGTCCAGAAGCTCCAGATAATGCTCCAAATAATTGGGAGCATGAAGAGGAGGTAGCTGCCCGGCCAGTGGTAGAGCAGCAGCTTACCGGACCAAACGCAGCCAATAGGCAAGGGGCTGCCACTAGTTGTGATTTTAAAGCATCAGAGCTACAGGACATGCAGGGACGCTATCAGTAGAAGCCCTGAGAAGGGTTATTAGAATTGCTGTTCAGGCTGTGGGATGATGGGGCAAATGCGGTTTACTTTACCCTAGAGGAACTTGATAGAAGGGGGGAGGGAGGGGGGGTCTCCCCCAAGAGCCCACGCTGCAAAGCACTCTCCATAACATGCAGCAGCAAAACAAAAACCAATCCCCCCCTCTGATGAACTGGCTGATGAACTGTGGTGCGTTTAACTAGCCTGACTGAGCAGACATTTAATGATGGGCTCACTGAGAGGACTCCTATCTTAGCAGAAATAAACCAGCTGCGGCAATTAGCAATGTTGTCTGGAATCTATTCCCAGCAGTTTACCAAAGATCCCCATGCGCAAAATGGTCCAAAGTAAGATGCTGCAAAGTGCCCTTCCCCGCTCTGGTTCCCCCTCTCCCTCCAATCTGAACGTTATGGTGCTCCCTAAGCTTGGTGGGGGGACGGGTATGGTTGGGGAAGTCACAGCGCTGCTCTCTCAGGTAGCAGAGGGGTCTGTCCTCTGTCAGCTGAGATAGGAAGTTGGGAAACAGGCCCAGGAAAAGGTGACACAGCAAGAAAGGGCGAGTCGCGGCACTATGTTCCCAGACCTGCGGCGAGCGGGCAGACCACGGGGGAGGGAGATGGCAAACCCGTCGCAGAGCTGCTCGAGCGACGGCTGCAGCCTCAGCCGGAGCCGCGCCCTAAGCGCACCGGGGTGGGGAAGCTCGGCCAGGAGCCTAAGGAGAAACGAGAAGAACCAGCGACACCTACTGCCCGGCCTGCAGAAGGCACGGGATGCGAGCCACCAGCCCAGGACAGCAGCTTTCGCTCGCCTGTCTTCAGTGTCTTCAGTAGCCCTCTGGGGCCACTGAAAAACAAGGCTGGTTCCTGGGGAATGACAGTGCGTTACCGCCATGTACCGAGTAGCTCCCATGTTAACGGCGGCTGTGCCCGATCTGGTGTCCCTCATGGGATGGCTGGCCACCAGACTAGGACGCTAGCATGTGGTATTAGAGCTGGCAAATGCCTTTTTCTCCAGTGCTGTCGCTGATGCAAAGTTATAGACATAGCCCCACCACTGGCCACCGGCTCCCCAACCTCTCTGCCTGCCTGGGCTGCCCTTTGCCTTTCACTTGAGCACCTCGCCAGGCCAGCCTGATGCTCCTCACCACGCAGCTTCCTGCAGCACCCTGTCTCATCTCCACGGGCTTTCACTCCGGCACCCCACAGGCCCTGCCCGTCCTCTGCCTCCTAGTCTCCAAACACCTTCCAGCTAGGCTTACAAGATGCCTGGATGGATAGGGGCTGTGAGGGAGCAGCTCAGTCCTTAGGCTTCAGGCGTCAGCACAGGCTTTGGGCTGTGTGCTTAGTGGGATTATGGAGAAGTCTGTGGGTTCTGCTGGAGTGCTGGGCTTGGGGTTTGTGCTCAGAGTTTGGGGTAGGGGCTAGATTTGAGGAATAAGACTTTGGGTTTGAGTGGGGCTGAGGGCTAGAGCCTGCTCCAGGCCTTCAGGGCAAGAGACCAGGGGGTGGGATTAGCCGCTAGTTCTTTGCTGTGAGTTGGCCAGGCGGGGGTGGGAGCAGGAGGCCTCCGGCCACCACAGCCACCGGTAGCGGCCCCCCCCCCCGCCGGGTAGGGATGGCCATGGGCCCCGGGCTCCGGGCCCGAGGGTTCTCGGTCGGAGAGCCGGGCGGGGGTTAAAAGACTCGGGCGGCCCGATGCGACCCGGGGGGCAGCTGGGTGTGCTGCCGGAGGGGCCGGGCATCCCTTCTCCTCCCTGGCCGGTGCTCTCAGTCTCCCGCCGTGGCCGTCGGCGGCACCCTTCCTTCCCTCCCCCCCGCCCTGCCCCGGCACTCCGCCATCCGGCGCGCCTGCCTCGCTCTGCCCGACCCGGCTTCTGCCCCCCCTACCTGGGGCCGCTACCGGTGTAGCGGCCTCCTCCTCCCACCCTCACCCGGCCGACTCACAGCGCAGACCCTATTTAGAGCCCAACATCAGAGATAATAACAACAAACTCTTCCAGCCAGGTTGGGTCGTGGTTAAGGGATCTCAGGGCAACGTGGTGGACGTGACTGTCCATTCTGAGAGTGTCTTGTCATCTTTAGGTGAGGCAATGGCAGAGAAGGCGCAAAACTCTCAGCGCCTGAGGGAGCAGCTGAAGAGGATGATGACCAGGGAAGAAGTGGAGATCCTGGGCTTCCCAGTCAGCTCTCCAGGGAAGTAGTTCAAGGGCAACGATGGGTTCTTGGCCAACCTGGGGCTCTCCACCAGCTGCCAAAAGAGGTGGCAATGCTCTTCTCTCCAAGAGCTCTCTTCTCCTCAGTTCACATCTTCCACGTCTTTACCAGGAGAGGTAAGTGTGGATTTACTGAACTGCCTAAATTAACGGCTGTGACTTAAGTTATTCAAAGGCCGCCTTGGAAGGCAACAGTAAAATTCTTCACAGAGGCAACAGGAGTCGGCTCAGTCTTCTGTACCATTGCCTTTTGCTCTTGCCTGGCTCCCTTGTGGTTGAGCGAATGGAGGTAGGCGGGACGGAGATCTTGTTCCCAAATGATGCATGCCACTGGCTTGGCCGAGGGTGGATGGGCCACCTACCAAATCTCAACTCGGACAAGGTGTCATGAAATTCATGGTCCATAAGTAGCCAAATGCCTCATCCTCTAAGTAGGGACATTCATGAATGGATGAACGAGATTCCCACTGTCCCTACCTACTCTCCAGCAAAACTACAGCCAAGGGAACAGGCTTGGCCGAATCAGCAGGGAAAGAGGACCCTGTTGAGCCTGACTCTAGTCTGGTGCTGTGAAGAGACACGAGAGGTGTAGAATCAGTGGGAAGCCCTGCATGTGCGTGACCTACACTGCAGCCTGGCCACTGGTGGAATACCACTACCCTGATGATTTGTTCACTTCCTCAGTGAGGTGGGCGGGTGAACACAAAGGCAGCCCCACTTCCGGGGCCGAGTGCTCGGCACAGGGAGGAGCAGTGCTAACAGCAGTCTGTACAGGCTATACATCTGCCTGCCCCAGTGCAGGCAGCCATCCTCTTGTCACAGGCTAGGGGAGGCTGGGCTAGCACCATGCTGTGCCAGCACAACGGGGTGCCAAGAGCAGGTCACTTGCTGTGGCACAGCAAATTCTGCTCATTTGGCAGAGTAAGGAGTGTTGCTTCTGCAAGATGTTCCTGCTCTGCTGTGGCAGTGAGGAAGCATCTGCAAGGAAAAAGCACAGGGCCTTCACAGGCAAGGTGCGCATCCAAATCTCGGTTGTCCTCCTGGCGAGAGAGGCCCTTCATTCCCCAACAGCAAGAGAAGATACAGGGCTTGGTGAGCACCACTGTCCATTCTTCCGCTCCCTTGAGAAGGTGCTGCCACCCCTCAAAGGCAGCTTCGATCACCAGAGCCGCCTTGTCCCCAGAATCCTACTTGCCCTCAGTGGGAGGGAGCTGCCTAGAGAAGAAGGCCCAAGGGTAGAGTTCTTGCTTTGGGGCAACCCTCTGGGACATGGTGGCCCCAATGGCTCGGTCTGAGGCAGCTGCTTCTCCAGCAAAAGGCCAGCTGGGGTCTAGGTGGCCTAGGAAGGGGACTCTGCTCAGTGCCCATTTCCATTGTGCAGAAGGTGCTTGTGCTTCTGGCGTCCACCAAGAAGTCCTCTGCCAGAGGAGAGCTCTTCTGGGAGCTGCAGGAGGAATAATCCTGCCTCAAGAACTGCCCACACAAGGTAACACATGCCAAAAGCAGCTACATCCCTTGCACAGTAGCAGGGGCTGCCAGCTCAGGAGGGCACGTGGCAGTTATGCCAGAACACAGGCATCAAGCAATTCCTCCAGCACATCATTGACAACATACTGGGCCCGTCTTGCAGGCCCAGCTTTATGAACAAGCGAGTCCCCTGTAGGCATTCCAAGAGCACTGCTAAGAGAAACGGGGCTGCCAGTTCTTTACTCCCATGGCGTTCAGCCCCCTGTAATCTCCACAGGGCCATCCTTTCTTCTCCCCCAACCCCCACATTAAAGAAATAAACAAGAAGAGAAAAGCAGCAGCAAGGGAGTGGTAGGGTTTCTGCACCCTTCTTTCTGAAAAGATCCGCACAGTCGCTGCACTCACCTAGGAGCATTGCCAGGGACGTCCAGGAGAAGGTATGGTCTTGACACCTGGGGGAGTCAGAGCTGCAGGCTGTGGCCCTGGTGGCAGCTGCAGTGAGGCAGGGACCTTGGTGCTGAGGCTGTGCTGTGCTGAGGGCACCACTATGCTGCAGGGCTGCTGTACTTGGCACCACTCTTGTGCAGTTCCATTGCTTGGTCACTGCACAACAGGAGGTCACCGCAGACAGCTCCCTTCAGACGCCGTCATGGCAGCCATGCAGCCAGACAACTGCTGGTGTGGTGCAGCACCGCACCAGGAACACGGGCCTTTCTAGGGGCAGCCCTGTGCGGTGCTGTAGCTGGGGAACAGTTCCATGAGGCCACCAGGGCTGTCTCTGACCCTCACCCTCCAAGTAACAGCCTCCCACAGGGAAGTGCAAGCATGCTCCCATCTCCTGCAGTGACTGTGGTGAGGTGTCAGCAGAGGCTAGGTAAGGATATGGGCACTCGGGACAAACTCAGAGGCCACAAGAGGGTGGGAAGCCCCTGAGTCCACCAGGGCAATGGTTTGGATGGCGCACCCCTGCGGGAGGGCAGTAAGGGGCATGGGGAAGTGAGGCTCAAGGGCACACAGCCCCAAGAGGAGCAGGAGGGTTACTGGGACAAGGAACAACACAGGGGCCTCCCCCCTCCCCATCCTCCCTCCCCTCCCACACACAGTGAAAGCATGCCCCTTCCCTCCATCTGTGCTCTTGCTCCTGGGATGAGCTTGCATGGCACCTTGCTCCATAGGCTCCTCCTTTGGGAGTGCTAAGGGGGAGGGCGTGAGGAAAAGCACGGCTGAGCTCCCCCAAGGCTCCCACGGCACTCTCAGGCATACCATGAGGTGCCTGTGCACAGTGAGAAGCAGGTCTGAGAGCTGCCTGAGGCCCTGGGCAGGAGCCACCCTGGCCATCCTCCTCACCCAGCTTCCTCCTTGGAAGTGGACAGGCAGCAGCTGAGTGACTGCCCTGCCAGAGCTCCAGCAAGGCTACCTCAGCCACAGCTGCACACTGACAAGCCACAGAGAGGTCCTCAGGGTCTGGACAATCAGGTCCTTGTGCTCCATAAAGGGAGCAAGGCAGGCTAGGGCCACCCTGGAGAGCCAGGGGATGGCTGCTGAGCGGCTGGTCTGTGCTGGGAAGGGCTCTGAGGAAGCAGAAGCCTGCCCTGAGTGAGGAGCCCCCAGTCCCTTGCTCAGTGCTCCTGAAAGGGTGCAGGGAGCTGGGGAAGCAAGGGATGCTCTGGGCCCAGGGGAAGCCAACAGAGCCTGCAGGGCTGTGCTGTGCCTCTGCATGCTGACCACAGCCTCCTGGAGAACTCCAGAGGCCCTGGGGGGAGGCACCCTGCAGGAGCGCTCGGGGCCCAGGCCCCAATGCAACTGCAGGGCCAGGCCTCCTGGTGCTCAGCTCAGGGTTGGAGGTGGCCTGAGCTCACCGGTAGCAAGCAGCAGAAGGAGCAGGGCTCTACCCGAAGGGAAGGCAAGCCAGCAGTCAACAGGCTGGGGCCACAACACAGGCCAGAGAGTGAGCTCACCAAGCAGGCAAAGTCCCACAGCACCACACAGAGCTCAGCAGAGCAGAGGAGGTCCTCTTGAGAGCCCAGGGCTCATCAGGTAAGGCAGCATAACAAGCCCCATCCAAAGCCCTCTCAGGGAGCCCAAGCAGCACTTGAGAAACAGAGCTGGAGCACGCACGCACGCACACACACCCCCCGCCCCCCCACCAGAGCTCCAGCACAGGCTGAAAGGCCCCAAGCTGAGTATTAATGGAGCCCCTGGACAGAGGGAGTGAGTGGGTGGAGGCCCCAGGGGAGGCTGGTCAGAGCAATGAAGGCTTCCAGTTAAGGCCTCTTAGGGCACGCAGGGCCCTGGCTGTCTCCAGCTGGCCCCTGGCCAGGGGAAAAGGCCTGGTGCAATCAGCAAGGAAAGAAGCCAGAGCCTGTGGAGTTTGACTCTAGTTTGGTGCTGTGAAGAGACCTAGGAGATGCAGAGGAAGTGGGAGGCCCTGTGCAAACGCAGCCCATGCTGTGGCCTGGGCTGCACCATGAGATGCCACTGTTGGGATGGTGTTTTTTGGTTTGGGTTTTGTTTTGGGTTTTGTTTTTTTCCTAGCACTCTAGTGAGTTTGGGGGCAAGCCAAGCGCAAGGGGATGCGGGATGGCCCCACTGTGGGTGCTGTGTGCCTTGCGGTGGTGGTGGGAGATGTGGCGGGGGAGGGGGGGGAGCTGGTCAGCCTGGTGTCAGGGAGTCTTCCTCTGCCCCCGATGACATGCTGGCCATGACATTTAGGGACAGCCAGGGCCAGGGAGAGAAGGGAATGTGAATGAGCAAGCAGGTGACAAGGAATGAGTGGTGGGGGGAGAGCCAACATATTAAAAGGGGAAAAAAAGTCCAAATGGTGCATGCAAGGACACAGATACATAAATGAGCACCTTCTCCTGCCTGTGAGGAAGTCCTTGAATAAAATCTAAAGTCCCATACACAATCAGGCAGATGTAGCCAGTCGTTAACTTAGCTCTTATGCTTAAATTGAAGTTATGGAGGCATGCGGATTTTATATCCACATGGACAGTGAGATAAAATTATAGGGTTTTTTTTTTTAATTCACATAGCTGGGGAGAAAAATGATCTTGGGAATGCATACCTGTTCAAGATATGAACTTTCGGCTATGGTCTTAGCAGCACCCGTCTGACACTCAGTAGGTGAGGCTCAGGTTTCTCTTGCAGCTCTGGTTGGGGCAATCCAGTTGAGGGGTTGACACAAAGACCCAGATACTTTCCAGAGTTGCCTGGTTCCGGCATAGTCAAGCCCGTACTAAACAGCACCCATGGCTTACAGGCTATTTAGTAGATTTAATAAAAAAAAAAAAAGTGACGTTTGCCCTCTTGAGCTTTGAGCTGTGAGGGAGCAGCAAAGGTCAGCCACTCCCTAAGGGACAGGGAACCAGGAGCCCAGGGGCATAACTCAGGTCACATGGCAGGGGCCTTGGCCGGTCAGGGCCCAGGGGAAGCTGCTCAGGGCCATTCAGGCTTCTTAGTGCACGCAGGGCTCTGACATAAGCCCCATGGACTCACAG
Source organism: Struthio camelus (assembly GCF_040807025.1). NCBI lineage: Eukaryota > Metazoa > Chordata > Aves > Struthioniformes > Struthionidae > Struthio > Struthio camelus. Next base: position 3,260,253 of record NC_090972.1, on the reverse strand, counting down.
AAGGTTCCTCCTAATGAAATGCTTTTCTGCATACCTTCCCAGGAATCACTCAGCAGAATCAAGGCATCAGCCACGTCAAATTTGGATTTTGTTACCACAGTGCCAGAACAGATGCCTTCTTCCTTGAACTTAGGCTCTTACCTTGTCTAGTAGGCAGGGACATAGTAGGTAGGGACAGTAGGAACCTTGTTCACTCCTTCCTGTGTGCCACTAATGAGAGGAGAAGGCATGTAGCTAGTTGTTGAAGCCAGTTTGTGCCTATGGGCCCAGGAGCTCCATTTAAGCTGACGCCTGGACGGTCAGTCCCTGCCTGAATGCTGTTGTAGGAGGATGTGTGTGCAGCTCCATCACAGCCATGCCTATGCCTGGTCATGGCCTTTGGTGATCTGCACCCTGGCCTGTGGCCTGTCTTTCCAGCTTGACCTCAGACCTGCCTTGTCACTAGGGACTTGCCTGGCAATCCCTGGACGGGGTCTGACCCCGGTTCCCATCACGGGCACTTGAGTGAACCCTCTCCCCAAGCCCCCCTCCACCAGTGCTGCCCGTCCCTGTGGGGCTCCCTGGAGCCAACTTGGACCCTTCCCCGCTGAGCCTGCCAGGCCCTGTGGGGCTCTCTGGGGCTGGCTCTGACCCTTCCCCCAAAGCCTGCCCAGTCCTGTGGGGCTCCCTGGAGCCAGCTTGGAGCCTTTCCCCAGAGCCCATGTGGCCCTGCGGGGCTCCCCAGGAATGCCTCAGGCCTTTCCTCCCCAAGCCTGCCCAGCGTTGGGGGCAGCTCATAGGCAGCTGGCACCTGCCCACGCTGCCACAAGTCTCTGATACTATGTCCCTTTCGCGCTTCCCCACCCCTGTTTTCAGGCAGTGTCCCCTGAAATAGCCCTAAAACCACACCCTGAACCCAGGTCTATGTAAGGTTGAGGACACAGCTTGCTGGGAGAGGGGGCTTCTGCCAGGGCCCTGAGTGCACTAACTGGCCCTACTGACATGGCTCGTCTTAGGGAACTTGACAGGCTGCAGAAATGGGCTGATGGGCGCCTCACTTATTTCAAGCAAGGCAGCTGCAAATTCCTGCCTCAGGGGTGGGAATAATTTGCTGAAGCAGGAGCGGACTGGCTAGGGCCGAGTGCCTAGAACACATCTTTGCTGAAAGTCCACAGCTGGGGTTCCAGGTGGATAACCAGTTGAACAAGTGTCAAGTCCAGAATCCCGTCAGGGAATGGTGGGATTTTCTGCTCCACCAGTCAGGAGCAATACAAGATGCAGGGAGAGGCAGGGCTGGAGACAGAGACTATGACACGTGGCCAAGGTCCAAGCAGGCTAGAGATACATGGGTGCAACGGAGGTGCCACTCGCGGAGGCTGGGATCTGGCAGAGATGGCTCAGGCCTGGAGGCCCTTCTGTGGAGCCTGTTCCCCAGGGGGAAATGGCCTCACCTGTCCCTGGGGTGAGGGTGAGACATGGGAGAGACACCCCTGCCACAGCCTGGGAGGAGGGGCCAGGGCTGGGCAATGGTTCTGGCAGAAGCTTCCTGCAGAGGGGATGAGCTGGGCCCACAGTGTTGGGGGCTGTGATGGTGTGGGGCAGCCCTGGGGCAAACGCTGCCAGCTGCCATAGTGAGGCTGGCAGTGAGACCAACAGCAGGCGGCCTTCCCCAATGAGCCTGTGGGCAATCAGCCATCTAGCAGCCTTTGTCCTAAGGTTGCTCACCCGAAAGGGCTTCCCAGGACACGTGACACCTGGAGAGCTGGTTCCTGCTCTGTGCAGACGAGTTGCCCTTTTGAAGTGGAGCAGCGAGGAGCATCCTGGCTCCCAGCTGCATCCAGACCCTAGGTCAGCTGAGCCCTGCTGCTCTGACTGCAGTTGCACAGCCCTGCTGTGCAGGCACCACATGGGGCAGGGTGCATTCAAGGGGGGCAGAAGCACCCCCTCGCCCTCGGGGCAGTCCTCACAATTGCAAAAATGAGCCGCGCAGGAGGATGGAGCTGGCCACGTGCCAAATGTGACCCCGCAGCACTAGGATAAACAGCCAGCACTGGGAATGGCTGATGTGAGGGGCTGGCTCCCTGACAAAAGACCTGGGGCAGTTTTCCTGGTGTGTTTGGGCAACAAGGGCATAGAGCAGGCTCCTCTCTTCTGGCCCTTCGTGTGCTTTTATGAGGCCTAGGTGGGAGCCAGGAGCACACTGGTGGGTGCCCCCAGCCTGCCTCTTCACACAAGTGTGCTGCTGAACCCGGGGGTTTGCCTCTCCAAGGCACTTTCCAGACCAGTTCGGCCTGCTGTCTCTCTTCACCTCCCTGCTCTCTCCCCAGCCCAGCAGAGCAGGGAAGAGGGCGTGAAAACCTCTCCATCGGCCTCAGGGCTGGAGGCCAGCAATGGCACAGGGAAACAGAAGCTAGTGACTCCCTTTCTCCCCTCTTCTCCTTTCCAGGATAGTCCCTATTCCCAAGGCTGCCTATGGCACCTCCGTGCCAGCCCTTCTCTTCTGGGCAGCGCAAGAGCCCTGGCCCTGGGGGCTCTTCAGGCAACTCGTGCTGCTCCACTGACAGAGCAGCCTTCCCCAAGCTGGTGGATGCAGAAACGGGATTCTCTTTCTCATTCCCTCCTGTCCCACACACCACCGCCCTCTTGCTCCCCTCCAGACACCACCTTGCTCCCCAGACAGAGCCTCTCCCCAGGTGAGGGTGTCCATGCTGGGCTGGCCAGCCATTCCAGGACCCCCTGCCCTGCGCGCCCTGCAGGGCTCTGTGCAGGCACTGCTGCTCAGCAGAGAGAGACAACAGTGGTGCCAGGAGGCCATGGGGAAAGTCCACAGCGGCCATGCTTGTCAGAGCACAAAGCAGACCCAAGAGGATGGTTATCATGCTGCTGGCAGTCCCCGCCTCCCATTTCCTATGGCTGTGGGAGCATTGCCAAGGGCACAAGATGTGTGATGGGGCTGCACTGGGCCTAGCCTATGGCGTTTCAAAGAGGGTGCCATGGATGACTCTGCAGGCTCCCTTCCCTGAGCCTCCTAGTAGGATGTCCCCTGCCTCTCCTAGGATTGCAGAGCCTTCCTTTGCCTTTGCATTTGTTGATTTTGCTCTTACCGCTCAGAGACTACCTTGAATGGTCTCTTGTGTTGTGAGGCTCCACTCAGTGCCCACTCCCACTGTCTCCTGTTCCTAGAAATGCTCTGAGCTCCCCCTGGCACCTTGTTTCCTCTCCAGGGGGATGGACATCTGCCACCAGCCCAACCACATGTGGCCCAGCCTCAGGATGTAACTCTGGGATCATTCACCGTCTCCATGGACAGATGGCCCAACAAGGAAGCCCTGAATCTCACCCTCCTTCCCTAAGAGGACACCATTCCTCGGCAACATTTGTGACTCCAGCTTTGGAAGAAGAGCCCAGCATTCAGGTACTGAACTGAGGAGATTGCTTTGTATTGCAGAGATGCTATTAGAGAGGTCCGCTCTGTCCCAGATGAGGAAGCCCTTCATGTCCTCACAGCTGTCCTCTTCCCCCCGGGCAGCCACGTGCTGAAACAGAAGGGAACTTTCTGTCAACAACCAAGCGCTCTCCGCGCTCTCCCTCCAACCTGCCTCTTTCTCCATCCTCCCACAACCTCTCAGCCCTCCTGCGCTGCCCCTCGCCCTTAACTTGAGCACTTGAGCTTGCTCTGCCTCCCAGGCTACAAATGCCTTTGAGCTAGGCTGACAAGAGGGCTGGACGGTTAGGGGCTTTGGGGGAGCAGCTTCGGGTTTAGGCCTCACAGAATCAAAGAATGGTTTAGGTTGGAAGGGACCTCCAGAGATCATCTAGTCCAACCCCCGCTGCTCAAGCAGGGTCCTCTAGAGCACGTTTCCCAGGATTGCATCCAGGCAGGTTTTGACTATCTCCAGTGAAGGAGAGGGACCTCCGGAGATCATCTAGTCCAACCCCCGCTGCTCAAGCAGGGTCCTCTAGAGCACATTGCCCAGGATCGTGTCCAGACGGGTTTTGAGTATCTGCAGCGAAGGAGACTCCACAGCCTCTCTGGGCAACCTCTTCCAGTGCTCAGTCACCCTCCCAGTCAAGAAGTCTTTGGAACTGCCTGTGTTTCAGTTTGTGCCCGTTGCCTCTTGTCCTGTCGCTGGGCACCACGGAGAGGAGTGTGGCCCCATCCTCTCGACACTCTCCCTTCAGATACTTGTAGACATTGATGAGATCGCCTCTCAGTCTTCTCTTCTCCAGGCTCAAGAGGCCCAGCTCTCTCAGCCTTTCTTCAGGGGAGAGAGGCTCCAGTCCCCTCATCATCTTTGTAGCCCTCCGCTGGACTCTCTCCAGGAGCGCCATGTCTCTCTTGTACTGGGGAGTCCAGAATTGGACACAGTACTCCCAAGTGAGGCCTCCCCAGGGCCAGGTACAGGTAGAGGTAGTAGAGGTATACAACTCCCACCCCAGCCTTTGAGCCTCCTCAGCCAGCATACTACACAAGATGTTATGCCTTTTAATCCGGGCGTCCAGAACAGCAGGACAATATCCAGTAATAGGAGAACGAGCTTCCCATTCCGCTGGACAATGCCCGCACCCCTTCAGAACACCCTCTCCCAGTCCTCACGCCAAATACTCCCGCATGGGATAGACATTGGCACATCGTTGTATTGCTGCTGTTAACTTCCTGTGAGGAATGCCCCGATTGTGGACCAGCCAATCATTACTAATGGCATCGTTTTCACAATTTATGATGCCGCGGCCTGGAGATGTTAGGTTGGCCCAATTCTCTAGCTCGTTCTTCCTCCGTTTGCTAGGAACAGGATAGAGGACCGTGGGAGCTGGAACTTCCCTTTCGGCCTTTGTCTCGTCACCTTCCAGGGCAGCGGAGATGACCATAGGGGACTCCTCCCCGATGAGCGGAATCTTGTCGGCCCTTCCTCCTGCGGCAATCCACACCTTCTCAAACTCCTTCTGGATGCCTTCTGCGAGGACCACTGTCCTCGTGATGTCATCGGAGGACTGGGCGACACGATGGAACCGATGAGCCTGGATATTCAGAATCTGGCTCGCCAGCCGCCCGATTCTGAGACCGCCGTCCTTGTAGCTGGCGTATAAGATGGCATCACAAGTACTGGAAGGTAAGTGAAGCCAGCTCTTCACCGCAGATCTTATCATCAGGTCCAGGGAGTGGAGGTACGTGGCGTTGACACTGGCCTGATCCGCTGCATACAGCAGCCGTGGGATGGCATAGGTCCTCAAGATCTCCACTTTATGGAGCGGTTTAAGCAGGGCTACCCCAATGTTTTTAACCCATGTGCTCAGTTTTTCTTGCAGCTCCGGACGGGAGAGACCCACCCCAGGATCCACCCCCAGGCCCAAATACTTCTCAGAGCTGCCGGGCTCGATCATATTGAGCGGAATGCCACCGATTGTCCAAGTATCACAGTTGTTAACCGTGAAAGAGTCTTTTGTAGGCCTGATCATAAATCCGTGGCATTTTTTTGCTTGCACGCGTAGCCCGGACAGATGACAAAACTCCTCAACCGCTCTAATGTTCTTCTCCATGCCTTCCCACGAGTCACTCAAAAGGACTAGATCATCCGCGAACGCCAAAGATGACACAGAGCGATCGCCGTACTTAAATCCGTTCTTAGAATCTTCCAAGCTACATAACAACGGGTCCACTGAGAGGTTGAACAGAAGCGGGGACATTGGATCTCCTTGCTTCACCCCGGTGAGGATCTTAATTCCCTCGCAGGACGCTTCCCCCACCTCCCGCCGAGTCGCACAGTTGGAATACATATCGGCAATGGTATTGATCACATGACCATCCACGCCTTTTTGCTCGAGGACTCGAAGGATGTGTCGATGGTGGACAGAGTCAAAGGCTTTCGCCAAGTCCACAAAGACCACTGCTAACGCCTTATGATCTCTCTTGGCGTGCTTGATGAGCATCTGGAGGAGCTTCAGATTTTCCGCGCAGCCCGGGGCTGAAATAAAACCCCTTTGGCGGCTGTTAATTGGACATGCTCGTCGCAGGCGTGCCGTCAAAATTCGAGAGAACAGACGCAAAATAACCGACCCGATGGTGATGGGCCGCCAGTTGTTAATGTCCCCTCATAAGCTAGGGTCAGCAGACTTAGGTATTAAAATAGTTCTACATTCTTTGATTCCATCAGGAATCTTCCCGGCCAGCAGCCACAAGTTGAACAATTCAGCTAACTGGGTGCCTTGGGGGGTCTAGTTTGACAACATCTCCCAAAGTCAACCCATCCGGGCCCGGGGCGGAGCTCTTATTCGTTTCTGCAATGTTCTTCCTGACCTCCGCAGGGGAGATCATCTTCTTGAATGCAGAGTTGTCCGCCTCTCCCGCACTACAGAACGTACCGAGACCAGCGAAGGGGCCGACCTCCTCCCACTTCCTTCTGAACGTGCAATACAGCACATCCATCAGGAGGGGACACTTAATACTCTCGATGTTATCCAAAATGATACCAGCGAGCTTTCTACGATCGAGCCCAAAAGCCGCTGGTATCTCAGGTACAGGCCTCTTCTCGCCGCCCTGTTCTTCATCCACCTCCTCTCCGCTTTTTCCGGCACGGGTTTCGCTCGGTACTTCCTCCGATGTTTCAGTCTCACTGCGGCGGTACGTCCCACCAGCTGCGTCAACCACTCCTCCGACGTTTCCTCAACGATGTCCCGGAGGTCTTCCTCCACACCCTCCAACGCCCTCTCAAGGGTGCTCTTCTGACCAGGGGTGAGGGAAGCCCCTCGAACCTTTTCCGCAATAATCTTCCTATATTCCATCCTAAGCATTTCAATCCTCGCTCTCTCAGCCGGTGCCTCCCCTTCGCACGAACTTACAGCTCTTCTCGGCGATGGGAGTCCCTTGGCACCAGCCGCCAGCTGCCGTCTCTTATCACTGATCTGCTTTGCCGATTTTGTGGGCAAATGCTCAGAAATCCGCTTATTGATGTTTCGTGCCTCTCTAAACCTCTGTTCCAGCTCCCTCAGCAGAGCCCTCTCTTCCTCTGACCAAACGCTCTTGTGCATACCCTGCAATCCCTTTCCCTTCGCGCAAGACGCCTCAATCCTTTCCCTGTTCCTAGTCTTCGGGTGAACGAGACGTTTATGTTGGGAAAGGCCGCTCTTTGTCTTGAACGCCCGGTCGCATTCCTCACAGTTCCATGGGAGAGGGGCCTCCGAGGCTTCTTCCTCTTGCACTTCCCCCAGGGTTCCGCGGCACCTCGGGAAGCGGCAGGCAATGCTATGATGTTTCTCATTCAGCCTCCCACACCGGGAACACTGAAATAGCACTCGTTGCCGACCGTGGGCTCTCTGCAGATGTTCGGTCAACGCCGCGATTTTCCCTACCTTGACTCCACAGCATGGACATGCTGGATGTTCATCTGGGATCTTCACAACCGGCATGCCACCGTCAGCTGCTCGCCCCCGCCCCAGAGTCAAGGATAGGGGTCGCCAAAGCCGGTAAGATTGCCTTGCGAGAGGGAGACTCCAGAACCGCTCCTGCCGCCACCTCCCCCCGGGCTTCATCAGCCCGGCCTACCAGGGGCGAAACGACAGGGGATTCCAGAGCCTCATAAACCTCTGGCAGATCTTTCACGCAATCGAGACTTGGTCCGGGAATAGTCCCATGCCAAGGGTCATAATCCGCGTTATAGAACGTCAAATTCTGCAACACAGCAGGCCACCCATTCGATGTTAAAGTCACCGGCCTGACGGCAGTGACATGGACAGGAAACTCACCTGTCTGGGTGCCCACGGAAACAAAATTGACAACCCAAGGTCTTACTAGGTTGTCGAACATGACTATGGGGCTTCGGTATACAGCAGAAGAACCAGTCCCCCAAGGTCAACTGGCATGCCTGAAAGCAGCCCCTAGGCCAAGGGCTCTGGACTGCAAGTAAGCCAGTTACTTAGCAGTTGAAATTTTGATTCACCTCGAGGAACTATCGAGTGGTCGGTGAAGCCAGTCGATAGGGAGGAAGCAGCTATAACACTGCACACTGGGGCAGAGGCAAACTTGGTTACCCACGAATGGGCATCCAGCGGGACCACGAGGAGGTGTTGCCTCCGCAGCTCAGCCCAGTCAGTAACTATGGTCCTGTCTTCAGAGAGTCATAGTTACTCCCGCCTCTCATGTCTCTTCACAGCGCCAGACTAGAGTCAAGCTCAACAGGGTCTCCTTTCCCCGCTGGTTCCGCCAAGCCCGCTCCCTTGGCTGTGGTTTCACTGGAGAGTAGGTAGGGACAGTGGGAATCTCATTCATCCATTCATGCGCGACACTAATTAGATGACGAGGCATTTGGCTATTTTACGAACCATAGAAACTCTAGGGCACCTTTTCCGGGTTGAGATGACGGGCGGCCCGTCCGCCCGTGTCAAGATTAGTGGTCATTAGGGGACGAGATCACACAGTCCCAAAGGTAAAGCTCGACCACACAGAGAGCTGGGCAAGAGCAAAATTCAACAGGTACAGAAGACAGAGCAAGCTCAGTCGTCTGTGTGAAGAATTTTACTGTTGCCTTTCCGAAGAAGGCGTACAAGTAGTCATATCAAATTAAAACTAACACATCTTACCTTTACTCGCAAAGATGTGTAGTATATCCACAGAAGATAGGAGAGCTCTCCGCGAGAAGAGCCTCGCTATCTTCTTCATGCGGCTTCCGGAGAGTCCAAGGTCGGCGAGGAGAGCGTCATTGCCAGCATACCACTTCCCTCTTGCTCCAAGCGGAAACCCTAGGAATTGGACCTCCCCAGCTCTTGTCAAGCTTCTGACTTGTTCGTCCAAGTGTTGGTATTTTCGGACTTTCTCTCCTGCTGCGTCACCTAAAGTTGACAAATTACTTTCGAAACGGACTGTAACATCCACCACCCTCGCCCCGCCCTCTTTTACAACAATCAAATCTGGCTTGAGGAACTCGTTGTCGCGTCCCCTGAGGTGGGGTTCAATAAATACTTCCCACCCCAGCTTCTTGGCTTCCTCCGCCAGCAAACCACGCAAGACGTTATGTCTCTTAATCCGGGCGTCTTGCACAGCAGGACAGTAGCCGATGATGTGGGCGCAAGTCTGCCACTCTGCAGGACAATGCCTGCACCCCTTAGGGACACCCTCGCCCAAGCCCCGAGCCAAATACTGGTGAGTGGGATAGACGTTGGCTCGAAGCTGTAACGCTCTTATTAACTTCCTATGAGGAATGCCCCGGTAATGAACCAGCCAATCATTACTAATGGCATCATTTTCAAAGTTCCTGATGCCGTGGCCTTGAGATATTAGATTGGCCCAGTTCTCCAGTTCTTTCTTTCTCCGTTTACTAGGAACAGGGTAGATGACCCTGGGAGCAGGAGTTTCCCCTTCGGATCTCGTCTCGTCACCTTCCAGGGCAGCGGAGATGACCAAGGGGGACTCCTCCCCGATGAGCAGAATCTTGTCCGCCCTTCCTCCTGCGGCAATCCACACCTTCTCAAACTCCTTCTGGATGCCTTCTGCGAGGACCACTGTCCTCGTGATGTCATCGGAGGACTGGGCGACACGATGGAGCCGACGAGCCTGGATGTTCAGAATCTGGCTCGCCAGCCGCCCGATTCCGAGACCGCCATCCTTGTAGCTGGCATATAAGATGGCATCACAAGTACTGGAAGGTAAGTGAAGCCATCTCCTCACCGCAGATCTTACCATCAGGTCCAGGGAGTGGAGATAAGTGGCGTTGACACCAGCCTGAATTGCTGCATATAGCAGCCGTGGGATGACATAGGTCCTCAAGATCTCCACCTTCTGGAGCGGTTTAAGCGGGGCTATCCCATTGTTCTTAACCCATGTGCTCAGCTTCTCCAGCAGCTCCGGATGGGAGAGACCCACCCAAGGATCCACCTGACCCGATGGTAAGGGGCCGCCAGTGGTTAATGTCTACTCACAGACTAGGATCAGCGGATTTCGGTATTAAAATCGTTCTGCAGAACAGCCTTGTTCTCACCGCCGTGTTCTTCATCCACCTCCTCTCCGCTTTTTCCGGCGCGGGTTTCGCTCGGTACTTCCTCCGATGTTTCAGTCTCACTGCGGCGGTACATCCCACCAGCTGCGTCCACCACTCCTCTGACGTTTCCTCTACGATGTCCCGGAGGTCTTCCTCCACACCCTCCAATACCCGCTAAACGCAATCTTCTGACCAGGGGTGAGGGAAGCCCCTCGAACCTTTTCCGCAATAATCTTCCTATATTCCATCCTAAGCGTTTCAATCCTCGCTCTCTCAGCCGGTGCCTCCCCTTCGCACGAACTTACAGCTCTTCTCGGCGATGGGAGTCCCTTGGCACCAGCCGCCAGCTGCCGTCTCTTATCGTTGATCTGCTTTGCTGATTTTGTGGGCAAATGCTCATAAATCCGCTTATTGATGTTTCGTGCCTCTCTAAACCTCTGTTGCAACTCCCTCAGCAGAGCCGTCTCTTCCTGCGACCAAACGCTCCTATGCATACCCCGCAATCCCTTTCCTTTTGCGCGAGACGCCTCAATCCTTTCCCTGTTCCTAGTCTTCGGGTGAACGAGACGTTTATGTTGGGAAAGGCCGCTCTTTGTCTTGAACGCCCGGTCGCATTCCTCACAGTTCCATGGGAGGGGGGCCTCCGAGGCTTCTTCCTCTTGCACTTCCCCCAGGGTTCCGCGGCACCTCGGGAAGCGGCAGGCAACGCTATGATGTTTCTCATTCAGCCTCCCACACCGGGAACACTGAAATAGCACTCGTCGCCGACCGTGGGCTCTCTGCAGATGTTCGGTCAACGCCGCGATTTTCCCTACCTTGACTCCACAGCATGGACATGCTGGATGTTCATCTGGGATCTTCACAACCGGCATGCCACCGTCAGCTGCTCCCCCCTGGAGTCAAGGATAGGGGTTGCCAAAGCCGGTAAGATTGCCTTGCGAGAGGGAGACTCCAGGACCTCTTCTGCAGGCCAGCCTACCAGGGGCGAAACGACAGGGGATTCCAGAGCCTCATAAACCTCTGGCAGATCTTTCACGCAATCGAGACTTGGTCCGGGAATAGTCCCATCCCAAGGGTCATAATCCGAGTTACAGAACGTCAAATTCTGCAACACAGCAGGCCACCCATTCGATGTTAAAGTCGCTGGCCTAGCGGCAGCAACATCAATGGGAAACTCATCCATCTGGGTGCCCACTGACATGAAATTGACAACCCAAGGTCTTACTAGGTTGTCAAACATGACTGCGGGAGTTAAGAACATGCCAGAAGAACCAGTCCCCCAAGGTCAACTGGTATGCCTGAAAGCGGCCCCTAGGCCAAGGGCTCTGGACTGCAAGTAAGCCAGTTAGCCGCAATCAAAATTTTGATTCACCTTGAGGAACTATCAAGTGGTCAGTGAGGCCAGTCGATAGGGAGGAAGCAACTGTAACACTGCACACTGGGGCAGAGGCAAACTTGGTTACCCACGAGTGGGCATCCAGCGGGACCACGAGGAGGTGTTGCCTCTGCAGCTCAGCCCAGTCAGTAACTATGGCCCTATTTTACGAACCATAGAAACTCTATGGCACCTTTTCCGGGTTGGGATGACAGGCGGCCCGTCTGCCCATGTCAAAATTAGTAGTCATATGGGGACGAGATCACAAAGTCCCAAAAGCGAAGCTCAAACCACATAGGGAGCTGGGCAATAGCAAATTTCAACAGGTACAGAAGACAGAGCAAGCTCAGTCGTCTGTGTGAAGAATTTTACTGTTGCCTTTCCGAAGAAGGCGTACAAGTAGTCATATCAAATTAAAACTAACACATCTTACCTTTACTCGCAAAGATGTGTAGTATATCCACAGAAGATAGGAGAGCTCTCCGCGAGAAGAGCCTCGCTATCTTCTTCATGCGGCTTCCGGAGAGTCCAAGGTCGGCGAGGAGAGCGTCATTGCCAGCATACCACTTCCCTCTTGCTCCAAGCGGAAACCCTAGGAATTGGACCTCCCCAGCTCTTGTCAAGCTTCTGACTTGTTCGTCCAAGTGTTGGTATTTTCGGACTTTCTCTCCTGCTGCGTCACCTAAAGTTGACAAATTACTTTCGAAACGGACTGTAACATCCACCACCCTCGCCCCGCCCTCTTTTACAACAATCAAATCTGGCTTGAGGAACTCGTTGTCGCGTCCCCTGAGGTGGGGTTCAATAAATACTTCCCACCCCAGCTTCTTGGCTTCCTCCGCCAGCAAACCACGCAAGACGTTATGTCTCTTAATCCGGGCGTCTTGCACAGCAGGACAGTAGCCGATGATGTGGGCGCAAGTCTGCCACTCTGCAGGACAATGCCTGCACCCCTTAGGGACACCCTCGCCCAAGCCCCGAGCCAAATACTGGTGAGTGGGATAGACGTTGGCTCGAAGCTGTAACGCTCTTATTAACTTCCTATGAGGAATGCCCCGGTAATGAACCAGCCAATCATTACTAATGGCATCATTTTCAAAGTTCCTGATGCCGTGGCCTTGAGATATTAGATTGGCCCAGTTCTCCAGTTCTTTCTTTCTCCGTTTACTAGGAACAGGGTAGATGACCCTGGGAGCAGGAGTTTCCCCTTCGGATCTCGTCTCGTCACCTTCCAGGGCAGCGGAGATGACCAAGGGGGACTCCTCCCCAATGAGCAGAATCTTGTCCGCCCTTCCTCCTGCGGCAATGCACACCTTCTCAAACTCCTTCTGGATGCCTTCCCCGAGGACCACGGTCCTCGTGATGTCATCGGAGGACTGGGCGACACGGTGCAGCCGATGAGCCTGGATGTTCGGAATCTGGCTCGCCAGCCGCCCGATTCTGAGACCGCCGTCCTTGTAGCTGGCGTATAAGATGGCATCACAAGTACTGGAAGGTAAGTGAAGCCATCTCCTCACCGCAGATCTTACCATCAGGTCCAGGGAGTGGAGATAAGTGGCGTTGACACCAGCCTGAATTGCTGCATATAGCAGCCGTGGGATGACATAGGTCCTCAAGATCTCCACCTTCTGGAGCGGTTTAAGCGGGGCTATCCCATTGTTCTTAACCCATGTGCTCAGCTTCTCCAGCAGCTCCGGATGGGAGAGACCCACCCAAGGATCCACCCCCAGGCCCAAATACTTCTCGGAGCTGCCGGGCTCGATCATGTTGAGCGGAATGCCATCGATTGTCCACGTCTCGCAGTTGTTAACCGTGAACGAGTCTTTCGTGGGCCTGATCATAAAACCGTGGCATTTTTTTGCTTGCACACGTAGCCCGGATAGGTGACAAAACTCCTCAACCGCTCTAATGTTCTTCTTCATGCCTTCCCACGAGTCACTCAAAAGGACTAGATCGTCCGCGAACGCCAAAGATGACACAGAGCAATCTCCATACTTGAATCCGTTCTTTAAATCCTCCAATCTACATAACAACGGGTCCACTGAGAGGTTGAACAGAAGCGGGGACATTGGATCTCCTTGTTTCACCCCGGTGAGGATCTTAATTCCCTCAGAGGACGCCTCACCCACCTCCAGCCGAGTCACACAGTTGGAGTACAAATCGGCGATGATACTGATCACATGATCATCCAAGCCTTTTTGTTCGAGGACTCGAAGGATGTGTTGATGATGGACCAAGTCGAAGGCTTTCGCCAAGTCCACGAAGACTACTGCTAACGCCTTATGGTCTCTTTTGGCGTGCTTGATGAGCATCTGGAGGAGCTTCAGATTTTCCGCGCAGCCCGGGGCTGAAATAAAGCCCCTTTGGTGGCTGTTAATCGGACATGCTCGTCGCAGGCGTGCCGTCAAAATTCGAGAGAACAAGCGCATGATGACCGACCCGATGGTGATGGGCCGCCAGTTGTTAATGTCCCCTCGTAAACTAGGATCAGCAGACTTGGGTATTAAGATCGTTCTACATTCTTTGATTCCATCTGGAATCTTCCCGGCCAGCAGCCACAGATTGAATAATTCAGCTAACTGGGTGCCTTGGGGGTCTAATTTGACGACATCTCCCAAGGTCAACCCATCCGGGCCCGGGGCGGAGCTCTTAGTCATTTCCGCAATGTTCTTCCTGACCTCCGCAGGGGAGATCATCCTCTTGAATGCAGAATTGTCTGCTTCTCCGGCACTACAGAACGTACCGAGACCAGCGAAGGGGCCGACCTCCTCCCACTTCCTTCTGAATGTGCAATACAGCACATCCATCAGGAGGGGACACTTAATACTCTCGATGTTATCCAAAATAATACCAGCAAGCTTTCTACGATCTATCTCAAAAAGCCGCTGGTATCTCAGGTACTGGCCTCTTCTCAGCGCCCTATTCTTCATCCATCTCCTCTCCACCTTCCTCGGCGCGGGTTTCACTCGGTACTTCTTATGATGTTTCAATTTCACTGCAGCGGTATGTCCCACCAGCTGCGTCAACCACTCCTCCGATGTTTCATCGACGATGTTCCGAAGGTCTTCCTCCACACCCTCCAAAGCCCTCTCGAATGCGCTCTTCAAACCAGGGGTGAGAGAGGCCCCTCGGACCTTCTCTGCAATAATCTTCCTGTATTCCACCCTAATCAGCTCAATCTTCACTCTCTCAGCCGGGACATCCCCTTCGCACGGACCCGCAGCTTTTCGCAGCCACGCGAATCCTTTGGCACCAGCCGCCAGCTGCCGTCTCTTATCACTGATCTGCTTCGCCGATTTTGTAGGCAAATGTTCAGAAATCAGCTTATTAATATTCCGTGCTTCTTTAAACTTCTGTTCTAACTCTCTCAGCAGAGCCGTCTCTTCTTCGGACCAGACGCTCTTATGCATACCCCTCAATCCCTTTCCTCTTCCGCGAGACGCCTCGATCCTTTCCCTGTTCCTAGTTCCTGGGTGGACAAGACGCTTATGTTGGGAAAGGCCGCTTTTGGTCTTGAACTTTCGGTCGCATTCCTCACAGCTCCACGGGAGGGCGGCCTCCGAGGCCTCTTCATCTTCCCCTTCACCCAGGGTTCCGCGGCACTTCGGGAAGTGGCAGGCAATGCTATGATGTTTCTCGTTCAGTCTCCCACACCTGGAACACTAAAAAAGCACCCGTCGCCGACCGTGGGCCCTCCGCAGATGTTCTGTCAAGGTCGCAATTTTCCCTACCCTGACTCCACAGCATGGACATGCTGGATGTTCATCTGGGATCTTAACAACTGGCGTGCCGTCAGTTGCTTCCCCCCCGGAGTCAAGGATAGGGGTCACCATAGCCGGTAGGATTGCTTTACCAGAGGGAGACTCCAGGCCCACTCCTGCCGGCACCTCCCCCCGGGCTTCATCAGCCCGGGGTACCGGGGGCGATGCTACAGGGGACTCCAGAGCCTCATAAACCTCTGGCAGATCTTTAACACAATCCAAACTTGGTCTGGGAATACTCCCATCCCAAGAGTCATAAGCCGAATTGTAAAATGTCAAATTTTGGGTCACAGCAGGCCACCCATTTGATGTTAAAGTCACCGGCCTAATGGCCGTGACATCGACAGGGAACTCACCTGTCTGGGTGCCTACTGATACGAAATTCACAACCCATGGTCTTACTAGGTTGTCAAACATGTCTGTGGGGGTTCGATATACGCCAGAAGAACCAATCCCCCAAGTTCAACTGGTATGCCTAATAGAAGCCCCTAGGCCAAGGGCTCTGGACTGCGGGTAAGCCAATTACTAGCAGTCGAAAATTTGATTCACCTCAAGAACTATCGAGTGGTCGGTGAAGCCAGTCGATAGGGAGGAAGTAACTATAGCACCGCACACTGGGGCAGAGGCAAACTTGGTTACCCACGACTGGGCATCCAGCGGGACCACGAGGAGGTGTTGCCTCCGCAGCTCAGCCCAGTCAGTAACTATGGCCCCGTCTTCAGAGAGTCATAGTTACTCCCGAGTTACTCTCGGCCCTCCTGGGCTACCCCTCGCCCTTCACTTGAGCACCTCCCCAGGTCAGCCTGCTGCTTCCTCACCAAGCAGCTTCCTGCAGCACAACTGACCTCACCACCTACAGCCCAGCCCTCACACCTTCACCTCCAGCTCCCTCTCCCCTGCCCTTCCCCTTCCCTCTCACCTCCCTGTGTGCTTTCTCTCCAGCACCCCACACACCCTGCCCTTCCTCTGCCTCCCCAGCCCCAAACGCCTTCCAGCTAGACTTACAAAAGCAGCTGGACGGTTAGGGGCTGTCAGGGAGCAGCTTAGGCCTTAGGCTTCAGGCATCCGTGCAGGGTTTGGGGCTTTCACAGAATCCCAGAATGCTTGAGGTTGGAAGGGACCTCTGGAGAACATCTAGTCCAACCCCGCTGCTCAAGCAGGGCCAGCTAGAGCGCCTTGCCCCACTTTGCGTCCAGATGCCTTTTGAACATCTCCAAGGATGGAGACTCCACCGTCGCTCTGGGCAACCTCTTCCAGTGCTGTCCCGGTCCATAGCAGAGGAGCGCCCACACCAATTGAAGGGCATTGTGGGAAAACTGATTATTCTCCTCGGGACTTACCAAATATAAAAGAATTGGGTTCGTTTAGGCAGTATAGGGTTACACTACTCAGATCAATGGATTTACAGATAATCTAACTTTACTAATTTCAGTTAAACAATCAATACAAACATACAGTAACTATACAATGGTAAACAGTCAAGACAAACATATAGTAACTATATACAATGGTATTTAGTGGGAGCTTCCAGGAAAAATAACAACAAAGCAAATAAGGTTTCACAGCAAATAAAATTATGAATGATATTGACGTGCCTTTATAAAAAAAGAGAAGGGGTGTGGGGGCTGCGGGGGTGGGGGGCATTGCCCTGATCAGGCCCTGCTGGACAGGCGTGCCAATCCCCGGGAACAAAGCCCGTAGAAGTGATCTAGCCACACTGGGTGGGTAGGTGGGTGGGTGGGTGTGCTGATCCTCGGTATAAAACCGTGTTCAGGTACAACCCGTATTTGCGATCCGGCCGCACCAATGAGGTATGCCGACCCCCGGGAACAAAGCCTGTAGTGGTTAACTTACAACACCTCGTGCAGCTGCTCAGGAGTGGTGGACTCCGGCGGGCTTGTCCTGGTCCGGCGTCCCCTACCAGGAGGGAGTGGGCGGGGGAGCACTGAAGGAGCACTCGTCTTCCTACCCGGTGCTTTTGCTCCCAATGACGGCTGTCCCGCAGCCATGCTCCTTCTCGGTTCTTCTCTTCTTTCTTCGGTTACCACCACCAACTCCGGCAGCCCCCAGAAGCTCCCCTGTGGCGCCAGCAGCCACCTTTTATACCAAGGGCCAATTGTGGGCGTGGTCATGCCAAGCGTGGTTTCCGCCTCTCTTCTGGAAAGCTCCTGGTGATGGACAGCCAGGGACCCTAGTAACATGTGACCTCTCTTCACCAATGAGTTTAAATGGACACTGGCGGGAATCCCAACCAGGGCTGGGCAGTCTGATGGAGGTCAAATAAAGGTGAACTGCAAACCCCAACAAGTGCTCAGTAACTCTCACAGTAAAGAAACTTTTCCTCATGTTCAAAGAGAACTTCCTGTGTTTCATTTTGCGCCCGCTGTCTCTCATCCTATTGCTGGGCACCACGGAGAAGAGGCTGGCCTCATCCTCTTGACACCCTCTCTTCAGGTATTTATGCACAGTGTCCAGATCCCCCTTGAGTCTTCTCTCCTCCAGGCTCAACAGGCCCAGCTGCCTCAGCCTTTCTTCAGAGGAGAGAGGCTCCAGTCCCTTCACCATCTTAATAGCCCTCCGCTGGACTCACTCCAGTTGCTCCATGTCTCTCCTGTACTGAGGAGACCAGAACTGGGCACAGTACTCCCAAGTGAGGCCTCCCCAGGGCTGAGGAGAGGGGCAGGAGCACCTCCCTCCACCTGCTGGCAACACTCTGCCTAATGCACCCCAGGATCCCATTGGCCTTCTTGGCCACAAGGCCACATTGCTGCCTCTTGGTCAACTTGTTGTCCACCAGCACTCCCAGGTCCTTCTCGGCAGAACTGCTTTCCAGCAGGTCAACCCCCAGCCTGTACTGCTGCATGGGGTTATTCCTCCCCAAGTGCAGGACCCTGCCCTTGCCTTTGTTGGATTTCAGGAGGTTCCTCTCTGCCCATCTCTCCAGCCTGTCCAGGTCCCTCTGAATGGTAGCACAGCCCTCTGATGTGTCAGCCACTCCTCCCAGTTTAGTATCATCAGCAAACTTGCTGAGGGTGTACTCTAGCCCTTCATGCAGGCCATTGATGAGTACGTTGAACAGGATTGGCCCCAGTATGGATCCATGGGGGACACCGTTAGTTACGGGCCGCCAACTTGCCACTGACCACAACCCTCTGAGCTCTGCCATTCAGCCAGTTCTCCATCCACCTCACTGTCCACTCACCTAGCCCGCACTTCCTAAGCTTGCCTATGAGGATGTGATGGGAGACTGTGGCAAAAGCCTTCCTGACAACATCCGCTGCTCTCCCCTCCTCTACCTGGCCAGTCATCCCATCGTAGATGGCTATCAGGTTGGTTAAGCATGATTTCCCCTTCATGTATCCATGCTTTTTGAATCCATCTGTGTCGAGGGCACTTTCAGGGGAGCCTGCAGCAGCAAGTGCAGCACCTTTCCAGGGAGGCCTGCACCAGTGGGTGCAGCATGCAGTGCACTTTGAGGGGAGCCTGCAGGAGCAGGCTCAGCCCCCGAGGAGAGAAGGGAAATGCTCTGGCTGAAAGGCCAGTTTCCTCTGGGCTCCTGTGCTGGGCAATGGCATTGTCTCGCTCTCCATGCAGCAGCTGGTAATGTTGGCTGTTCTCCAGGGGAGAACTGCAGCCCCAGGAGGCGGGAGTGCGCATTCATTAAGAACTGCTATGTGCTCACCCCGTGCTAGACATCGGGAGTTGGTTGCAATGGGCATAAGTAAGAATCGACCTGCCTGAGGCATCCTGACAATACCCTCAGCAACTCTCAGCAGTGGATGTGTGCTGAACTCAAGACACAGCGCCTTTTGCTAAGCAATAACTGGGCTCCAACAGGCACTTGTAGGTCTTTCTTCCTTGCTGGAAGTGGGCCCCAAAAGTTTCTGCAGCAAGAGTGGCCCTGCCCTTCTGTGCTCCTTTCCACCCCGTCGCAGCCCACCACCTCTCCCTGCACCAGGACAGGGCCCTGAGGTGTGTGCTGTGACTCGGTGCGGACAGTGGTGTGATGGGCCAGCAGCAGCAGTGTGTTTAAGAGGTAGCACTGCCCAACCCTCGGTGAGAGCCGTCTGTCCTTATCTTGACTCGTCTGAAACGCACAGCTGTGGTGCACAGCTCTTCTCCTGAGCGAGGTGCCAAACGCAGGCCAGGGGCTCGCTCCCTGCAAGGGCCCTTTTCTCTCTGCTGGGACAGGTACAAATGTCTGTGCTGCAGCGAGAGGAGACGAAACCATGCGTGTTACCAAGAAGCCATGGCTGAGCACACAGCAACCCCTGCCAGGTGCCTGTCTGGGGCTACGAGCCACTTCTGGAGAGGAGGTAGAAGGTGAAGCAAGACCTTGCGCTCCGTAGGAAGGCTGTCTCCATGTGCGTGTTGGAGGTGGAGGAGCCGCTGCTGAGCAGATTGCGGACTTTTGGGTCTCTGTTCTCCAGGCTTGAGAACATCACCTGGGCTGCAGACAAGGGGGCTGTTGCATCGACTCACCGCTAGCTCCCCCTCCAAGCTCTCAAGGCCTTGGGCATGGAGGGGTGGGGGAGGACCATCTTCTGAGATGGCTGTGTCTCCAGGGTAGGCCCCTACACTGAGCAGGTCACCCAGGCCTGCCTGGAGTGGAGCCTTCAGCAGAGATTTTGCCAGACTGCACAAGGAGGTCAGTGTGGTTGGTGGGAAGGGCACACGTGTCCTTGGTCAGGGGAATGTTGCTCTCAGCTCTGCTGGCAGCAAGGACTAGGTCCCTGCTGGCTCTAAGGGAGCTCTGGAGGATTCCCTCCGGGATCAATGCCAAGGCCATGGAAAAAGGCGTTCATCTCCCTCTCTTTGATGCCTCCAGCTCTGAGACAGTCCCTCGGGCTCCTTTGATAGTGTGAAGAGCTCATCAAGACCAGCAGAGTTGGAGGGGCGCTCCTCCACCGGAGCAGCTCTCAGAGACATCTTTCATGTCATGTGACACTGCAGCCTTCCTCTCCCAGCCTGTTAGGTGAGGAATAAAAGCCCTTTTTTGCTTTGTGCCTTAACCTGCCTTTCCCTCCATTTCCCCCAGAGCCAGCCTTCCTTTGGGAGTCCTCAGGCTTTGCGGGGTTGAGTGAAAAACCACGCTGTGAGACAACTTGGCCTCCCTGCGGGCAGACCCAGCACCCTCCCTTGCTCCTGCTGCTGCTGCTTGGGATGCCTCATCTGTGCCAGGGCCCCTCCAGGCCGACTTGGCCTGAGTGGTCTTGGCTTCCAGATCTCTCTGAGTGTCCTGAGAGCTTCTTCCTTCAGGGACCCCCTGCAGGCATCTTTGTTGTCCTCCTCTGAGCTGAGGTGGGCAGGGGAGATGGGTCACTTTGGGGGTGGTTTGCCCAGAACTATCTTGCCTGCTGAAGCTGAGTTGGGCGCACACACTGCTGGCACGGACAGTCAGAGAGTCCGTGCAAGGTTTGCCAAGGGCATTGCTGGCACATGCTGCTGCTTTTGGCTTCCATGCCTGGCCTTCTGCTTTTCCAGCCACCGGAGGAAAGGGGTTCAACATGCACATGGAGCAGTTCTGGACAGCCCGGACTTGGGAAGGGGAGCCAATTCTCCCAAGGACTCTTGTCCCGTGTCCCCAGAGCTCTCCAGACTGGCTAATGCCAGGTAGCAGTAAGGTGGGACACTGGAGCAGGCCAGTTGCTGGGATGCTCTTGGCTGTCCTGAGTTGCCCTTGACGGAGACGGAGACTGAGGGTGTGCAGTAGGATGAGCTTGTCTCAGAGGAGGCTTTGCATTTCCCTCTGCATTCAGGCAGCACCATATGAGCCATGCCTTGGCAGGGAAGCCAGGGAAGCTGGATCTTGGTGAGAAGGTCCTGAGATATGGTGTTCTCGCCTCCTACTGGTGCACGTGCTAAGACAATCTTTGCCAAGCTCTCAGGACGTCATATACCTGGCAGAGCACCAGCTCGCTAGGTACAGTCCCAGAGAGCTTGATCAGCTCTTCACACCGACCCTGGAGAAATCTGTGCCAAGACCCTCTGACTAGAAGCTTCGGGAGTGCACTGAAGATCTGCTTTGGAGCGGGTGCCGTGGGCTCTCTGGGTTGTCAGTGCAGGGTGCATTGTAGCACAAGACCCAGCACATCCTGGAAGTGGGCATCCATGCCTGGGAGATGAATTGTGCCTGGACTCCATGGTCTAGCTCTTCCCTGGCTACCTAAGGAGTCCAGTGAAGCAGCTCCGGTGGAGATACTTGCACTGAGGACTTGTGGAGTTAGGTGAGCGGAATCCTAGCCCTACACATAGAGTAGGAAACCAAAAGGCCGCGATCTACCTGCCCACCCATGGGTTTTCACTGGAGACCTGGCTTGCCCAGAGCATGACCCTTGAAAGGCTGTGAGAACCTCCCCCTCCTCCCACCACCACCACCTTCTTATTTTGGGGTCATTGTTGTACTGTTCAGGAGTTGCCTTAATCTACAACATGACACGATCTCAGGCCCAAGGAGAGGCCCTGCGGTACCCCAAAGAGCCCTTTGCTTTGTGTGAAGGGGCATTGGGGTGATGGCCAGGAGCTTGCTGGGAGTGGTGGGGGTGCAGTGCCACCTCCTGGCTGGGCTCTTTGAGCATGGTCCTGAGCTCTGCTCTGCAAGGAGAGCAGACTTGCCCATGGGGCACACAAGGAAGATGCTGTGGTGCCAGGGAAACCTGGGGGAGATCTGCTGAAGCCAGGGCCCGTGGGGTGCTGACCTGCTGTTTGGCTATGCAGCGAGCTGCTTGTTTTGCTAACGGTCCCGTGGGGGATGCCTGGCCTCTGGAGACCTCGAGGAGGGAGCCTCATCTCACAGCTCCCCATGGACTCTTCCTCCAAGCCCTGGTGTCAGTCTCGTGGGGGGCCGGGCCAGGGGCAGGACTCTGGTGCCTCCTTGTACTTCGGCATCAGGCTGCTTGCAAGGGGGAGGCAGCATCAGATATGCAGCCCCTGCTGCTGGCCGGGCACCTGCACTCCAGTCTTTGGAGGCACGGGTGTAAAAGCAGGCAGCATCTGGCCTCGGATAACAGGGCTCAGTCTAGTGCTCCAGGTGGGGGCTGAAAGCTATTGAAACCCTTCTGTATGAGCCATGCCTGTGGGCAGGTCGGAGCTGGGGAGCAAAGGGCCGTGGGATCATCACGGGGCTGATGCAGCTGGGGGTGGTGGGTCCATCCTTCCTGGAAGAGCAAGTGCTCACCACTTCATCAGCGCTGTCTTTTCCTTCTGAAGCCTGGAGGGCAGAAGCAGTAGCAGGAAACGCAGGCAGAGTTTTAAAGGTATTTTTCTCACCCTTTGGCTCCCTCTTATCTGATCGGGGATTGTACGGGCTTGTGGCTGACGACTGCCATTAAAAAGTCAAGCAGTACAAACTCTTTCCAGCTCATGGGCAGAGCCGGGAAGTTGATAATGTTGTATGTCAGGTGAGGTCCTGTGGCAAAGCGTGACCTTTTTTTTTAAGGTGAGATGCGTGGGCCAGAGCTTGCTCTGAGAGCAGCCAGGCTTAGAGTCTCATTGCTCGCAGGGAGATGAAGACCACCCCTTATGTGTGGTCCCTGTAGGACAGTGGCACGGGGCAAGGCAGAGCAGGGAAGGAATTCCTACAGTGCCAGGACAATGACCTCAAAATGCATCTCCCCTGATTTACACCACCTTCCCTGTCCATAGACATCCCCCCACAGCAGGTCACGCGGGGCCCCTCTTTGACAGTGACGGGGACAGGCACTTGTGGAGCGTGAGCCACCTCCTCCAAAGGTAAATGACTGATGGGATCAGAGGAATCGCTGTGAGAAATGCCTCTTCCCCTCTAGAAGGAGAAGAAGAGACACCGCTCAGGCAGAGACATGTAAACGGTGGACATCCAGAATCAGGGGAGATGATTTTCCCCCCTCACCCAGAATAAATAGTGCCACCACCCACGTCCTCTCCAGAAAGCCTCCTCAGCAGCTATGGTGGCTGCAGACCCGAGGTGGCAGCAAAGTGCTGAAACGTGATATTGCTCTATCAAGAAGAGCAATGCTGGAGAAGTGAACATCATTTTTTGCAATATTTCCCCGGGGAGGTAAAAGGCAGGAACTTGTGTCTGATGTAGATGCTGTTTTCTCTGCAGAAAGCCGATCTGACGGTGCTGTTAGAATGTCGTTGTTGTCATGCTCTTTTCAGACAAAGCACAAATGCGAAGGGGGAATCAAACCATCCCGGCAGGGCTCGTTTAGATTGGATTTTCCCGCTTTCCTGAGCCCCGGGTCGTGCTGTTCGTGCTGTTTCTCCTCATGTACCTAGTGACCCTGCCTGGAAATACTGTGATAATGGTTGTTATCAGGGTGGACCGGAGCCTGTACGTGCCCATGTATGTTTTCCTAGGTGCTTTGTCCTTCTCACAAATCTGCTACTGCTACACCTTCTCCATCACCCCGAAGATGCTGTCTGGGTTAGTGCTGGGGAGCAGAGCCATTTCTTTCCTCGGGTGTGCTGCACAGATGCATTTCTCCTTCATGTTTGGCTTCATGCACTCTTTCCTCCTGGCGGCGATGGGCTATGATCGCTACGTGGCCATCTGTCACCCCTTGCGCTACAATACTGTCATGACCCCCCGAGTCTGCACTCGGCTGGTGGTCGCCTCGTGGGCAGGGAGGGTTTTCCTGGGGCTGCTGGTGACCGGCGCTGTGTTCCAGTTCCCCTTCTGCCAGTCCCACCGCATCGACCATTTCTTCTGCCACCTGTCCCCCATCCTCCAGCTGGCTTGTGTTGGTGACGATGCGGTTGGCACCGTGCTCAATGCCCTTTGCATTGCCACCCTGCTGTGCTGCTCTCTCTTCATCCTGCTCACCTACGCCTTCATGCTGGGCCGGATCCTGCAGGTGCCGTCAGCGGAGGGGAGGTGCAAAGCTTTCTCCACCTGTGCCTCCCGTGTCACCGTGGTGGTGGTGCACTACAGCGGTGCCTCCGTTGTCTACTTGAAACATGGATCACCCAGCGCTGCGGGAGCTGGTGCTCTGATCGACATGGCTTACACCGTCTTCACGCCCTTCTTGAGCCCCATCATTTTTAGTCGGAGGAACAGAGACTTAACAAATGCCTTCTGGAAATCTCTGAGGAAAAGCTTTGTCATCAGGAATGCAAATGTTTGCCCAGGATGGAGCTTCAGTGGCAGGAGTGGCTATTGCTAAGCTTCGTTCTCTTTTTCTTTTTCTTTTTCTTTTTCTTTTTCTTTTTCTTTTTCTTTTTCTTTTTCTTTTTCTTTTTCTTTTTCTTTTTCTTTTTCTTTTTCTTTTTCTTTTTCTTTTTCTTTTTCTTTTTCTTTTTCTGCCTGTGGTGGTTCCTTGCTGCTTCCCAAACAACACCTATTTTCTTTCCAGGCAAAGGAGTCGTGCACGTGGCTCTCGTGCCTTTCGTAACCCTTGCTGGGGTTTGCAGGCCTTGCCGTGAGACCTGGCTGAAGCGTTTTGGTTTAACTGGTCACACCCTAAGTTCAGCATCACGCAGAGGCAGGAGCTGCAGCTCTCAACCCTCCCAGGGGCTCCTGTGCCCTGAAGGCGGAAAAAAATCACAAGAAGATCTCCGGAAGGTTGTGTGGCAGCTCCTGTCTCCCCATTTTACCCCGTACGTGCACGGGAACCCTCAGCCAGCCAGACCTCAAAAGGCGGCTGCTTTTCCCACAGTGTGCAATCACACTCAAGTCATTGCCGCAGGGTGTAAAAATGGCTGGAAAGGGCTAAAAAGAAGCACTCTAGAGCAAGAATGCTGGGAGGCAGAATGAGCCATGAAGTGCCAAAGGGGTTGGATTTGGAAACAGCCTTCCCACAGGAAGGTGTGAGGGAGAAGCCTCTCCGGTGCAAGGTGGAGGTTACTGGAGGAGGCTGGTCACACGCTTGTGTGCCACACCAGAGGGTTTAATTTGGGGCAAGAGCTCATCCCTTCTAATCTCCTGTCCTAAAGCACCCTACCAGGTAGGCATGGGTGGCCTGGAAGAAATAGCACATTTCCTACATCCAGCCTCCTGGCTGGTATCAACCACTGTCGGTGGCAGGTCCCTAAAGAGACTAAAGAAATCATGGGGTCCAAGGCATGAGGCAAGGCCAATGTATGGTGTTCCTGCAGAACTTGACGTAACTTCCAAGCGATCAGCAGCAGAAAGGTGTCTTTGTCTCCTGCACAGCTAGCTGGCATTCATCTGACTTTTCCAGGGGTGGGAACATCCAAGTGAAGGGCCTTAGTCTCCCTTTGTGCTCAGTGATCTAGTCCCTATGGTCCCTGCGGGTCCCTCTCAGCCTAAAGCAGCCGCCCCGCAAGTGTCTCTTTGTAGAGACACAGAATAATGGAGTGTATAAGACAATAAAGTTTCATTTTAAGGTGCGTCTCTGCCTTCCTCTGTCGGTGTGCGCAACAGAGGTCCCTCCTGCCCCGGATCTTAGAGGAGGGAACTGCATCCTCTCCATGCGGCTTGCTAGATCCATGGCAGCTGGAGCCATGGCAAAACACGCTCTGTCCCCTTTTGTGGATAACAAAAATCACATTACTTCTATTGCCCAAGCTGCTACTGCAAGACCCATGCGCCGTGTGCTGCATGTGGCATGAGAGCCATAACCTGAGATCCTTCTGAGCTGATGGGCTTCCAGGTGGTGAAGTGTGATGCTCCATCCACATGCTACCAGGCACCGTTGCCATCTGCAGCCCAGCTGCAGCTGCACCAGGCAGGCTCTGGCTCTCCTCTGCCACTGCTGAGCCCTGCTAGGGAACAGCTGCCCCCAGCAGAGGGACCAGAGTAGGTTTCCCCTTGTGCCAGAGAGGTATGGGGAGGCTGGCCTTACTGTCACTACCTACATGGGTTTTTAAGCGGGAAATACTTCCCATGCCAGCAATAGCTACTACTAAAAAGTTACCAAAAAAAAAAAAACAAACCCAAAAAGGACTCTGAAAGGACTCTAGGTATTGGGGCAACATAGAATAGTCAGTAAAGGAAGCTTATTGCATTGAAGAAGTTTTTCCTCATGTTCAGATGGAACCGCCTGTGTTTCAGTTTGTGCCCGTTGCCTCTTGTCCTGTTGCTGGGCACCACGGAGAGGAGTGTGGCCTCATCCTCTCGACACCCTCCCTTCAGATACTTGTAGACATTGATGAGATCGCCTCTCAGTCTTCTCTTCTCCAGGCTCAAGAGGCCCAGCTCTCTCAGCCTTTCTTCAGAGGAGAGAGGCTCCAGTCCCCTCATCATCTTTGTAGCCCTCCGCTGGACTCTCTCCAGGAGCGCCATGTCTCTCTTGTACTGGGGAGCCCAGAACTGGACACAGTACTCCAGGTGAGGCCTCCCCAGGGCTGAGGAGAGGGGCAGGAGCACCTCCCTCCACCTGCTGGCAACACTCTGCCTAATGCATCCTCTGGATCCCATTGGCCTTCTTGGCCACAAGGGCACACTGCTGCCTCTTGGTCAACTTGTTGTCCACCAGCACTCCCAGGTCCTTCTCGGCAGAGCTACTTTCCAACAGGTCAGCCCCCAGCCTGTACTGCTGCATGGGATTATTCCTGCCTAGGTGCAGGACCCTGCCCTTGCCTTTGTTGAATTTCATAAAGGTCCTCTCTGCCCATCTCTCCAGCCTGTCCAGGTCCCCCTGAATGGCAGTACAGTCATCTGCTGCAGCAGCCACTCCTCCCAGTTTAGTATCATCAGCAAACTTGCTGAGGGTGCACTCTGTCCCTTCCTCCAGGTCCTTGAGGAATACACTGAACAAGACTGGACCTAATGTTGACCCCTGGGGGACACCACTAGCTACAGGCCTCCAGCTAGACTCTGCACCACTGACCACAACCCTCTGAGCTCGGCCATCCAGCCAGTTCTCCATCCTCATCTCAATCACCCCACTGTCCACTCATCCAGCCCACACTTCCTGAGTTTACCTAGGAGGATGTGATGGGAGACAGTGTCTCCCAAGTGGCCTGTCCCTATATTCCTCCCAAGTGGCCTGTCCCCTTTCCCACATTCTGTAGACTTCCTTCTGCTGTTGGAGTTTTGTCAGGAGCTCCTTGCTCATCCATGCAGATCTCCTGCTCACTTTGCTGGACTTCTTACTCAGAGGGATGCACCTGTCTTGAGCCTGGAGGAGGTGATGCTTGAATATGAACGAGCTCTCCTGGACCCCCCTTCCTTTTAGGACCCTACCGCAAGAGATTCCCCTAAGTAGGTCCCTCAAGAGGCCAAAGTTAGCTCTCCTCAAGTCCAGGGTTGTGATCTTACTTATTGCCTTGCTTCCTCCTGGTAGGATCCTGAACTCCACCATCTCCTGATCACTGTGGGTCTGTGGTATCACTTCTTTGTCTGGACTTGTCAGTCAGGGCTTCTTAGAGGGTGTGCCCCCAGGCTGCAGCAACCCCACAGTGTGGTGGTGCAGATGTTTGTTAACTCCCGGGGATCAGCACAGAGCAGACGCCTCTTCTACGGGCTGCACCATCCGGAGTCCCACGCTTGCCTGTGTGGTGCCTGTCACAACCCCCACCACAGTCACTGCAGGAGATGGGAGCATGCTTGCACTTCCCCTCCACCTTCAGCTCCACAGGGGCTCTGGCCTCCCCTACCTCCTGTGCAATAGCTGCCAGCGCCAGGGAAATACCTCAGAAGCACTGAGGCCTCTAAAAGTGGCACCTAATGCTTATGTTTGGGAAACTGAGTTCTGACTGGAAGGTTACTTGGAGGGTGAGGGTCAGAGCCAGCCCTGGTGGCCTCATGGAACTGTTCCCCAGCTACAGCACCGCACAGGGCTGCCCCTAGAAAGGCCCGTGTTCCTGGTGCGGTGCTGCACCACACCAGCAGTTGTCTGGGTTGCATGGCTGCCATGACGGCGTCTGAAGGGAGCTGTCTGCGGTGACCTCCTGTTGTGCAGTGACCAAGCAATGGAACTGCACAAGAGTGGTGCCAAGTACAGCAGCCCTGCAGCATAGTGGTGCCCTCAGCACAGCACAGCCTCAGCACCAAGGTCCCTGCCTCACTGCAGCTGCCACCAGAGCCACAGCCTGCACCAGGAACTGAAATGGGCATTCATCAGAGCCCCCTTCCTAGTCGACCCAGACCCCAGCCTTGAGCTCCACCCCTCCTTTCCTGATGAGGTGCTCCACCCTGCCTGGTGATGGGGCAAGGGCAGCTACTGGCTGCCACAATCACTGCTGGGACTCACTAATTACATGATGAGGCATGTGGCTGTTAATTGACCCCCCCCCCCCCAAAATGCAACACCTTCTTCACAATGGGATTGGAAGGCTGCCCATCCATCCAAGACAAACCTAGTGGATGACATCATTTGGAGACGAGTTAGCTTGTCCCCCTGCCTCCTGGGGGAAATTGGCTGGACCTTCAGGCCCAAAGTGTGAGGACTGGCATGCACAGTCCTGGGCAGGAAGTGTTTTGGGGGGCACTAGCTTCTGTGCATGATGCAGAAATAGGCTTAGAATGGTGTAGGCCAGATGCATAGAAAATGCCAATAACAAAATGAAACAGTAAAGAAATTAAGGAAAAGAAATGAAGCAAATGGGATAGTTTATTATAGTTTTCTTTTTTATGTGTGTGTGTGTTCTCATGGGCTTCCTTTTGTTTTGTTTTAATATATTGGACTCTGGGGAGTTGTAATGTTTTTGTTTGTAAGGGAAACCAATTTTCAAAATTGGGGTGAGATTCAGTTACAGAAACACAGACCTCTTGGTGCCACTACAGACAGCCTGCTGTACCCTCTGTCAGCCTCCACCTTCAGCTCCACAGGGGCTCTGGCCTCCCCTACCTCCTGTGCAATAGCTGCCAGCGCCAGGGAAATACCTCAGAAGCACTGGGGCCTCTAAAAGTGGCACCTAATGCTTGTGTTTGGGAAACTGAGTTCTGACTGGAAAGTTGGAGAATGTTCTTCAGCATCTGGGGGGGAAAAAAAAGGTTACCAGCTGAAATCATTGACCATTTTAAATAAAATGTTAATGTTTTCCCACAGTGCCAAACTGGACATTTCCAGGAAGTGTGTTAACCTCAGGAGAAGAAAGATTGTTCTTCCCCAGCACTTGTGTTGCTACTGCTCTGCCTATCACACTGTGTATTTAATCCCTGTAATCTTTCCTGTCTTTCTGCACGTCCTTACTAAGCTGACCATTTCTAAAGTCATCTGTTCAGCAGACTATCTGGACGTACACAGTAGCCATTGTCCATCCAGTTTTCCTCCTCCCATTATTCTTGGTTCATTCAGACACCTATCAGCCACCTAGCTGCTGCTGCTTTGAACTGCAGGGATTTTAAAGCTTGCCTCCTCTTTCAGTAGTTTGTCTAATTGTCCTGTTAGCCAGCTCCTTAACTGTGTTTATAGCTATCCTCTCCTAGCTCTCTATCTACAACACTTCCAGGGAGGCTATTCCCTGTGGAAAGTGGCCTTCAATGGCGACAACTTGGTCTCAAGGTACAGTGGAGGAATGTATTTCTGTTTTTGTTTAAATTAAACTGTACCATGTTTTCTCTTTTTCCACAGCCAAGAAAAATCTTCCTGTGTCTCTCTGCAGGTAGTTCTCTAAATAAAGCAGGTGGGAACTGATGCCTATGAGCTGTAACATTGGGCTGCAGACTTCAGTGGGAAAAGGAGTTATCTGAGTCCCAGGTGGCTGAGAAGAGAAATGGTGGGGCTGGGGGCCCAGGGGAGAAGATTGTCTGTGCCGTGCCTGACCACAAGTATCCTCCTTTTCCTACATGTCTGAACTTTGTTAGGAGACACTCTGGATCAACATCAGTTATAGAATGCTGATAAAACTTATTCTTTAAGGGGAACATTGAGGAAAATTAAAAAAAAAAAACAACAAAAAACAGAGCTCCTTTTTTGTTAGGTGCTTATTGAAACCTTCCTTTTTCTGCTACATTTCTGCTACATAATCTCTCCAATTAGCGGCATGACACTTGAAGACTTGAAGAGAGTTATGGGAAGAGAGATGGCTCCTTTGGGTACTTTTTGTGTTTAATGAGCCCTCTGGTGCATTCGTGCAGATACTGAAAGGAGATGGAAGAACCCTCTCCAGAAGTTAAAGTCAGAAGCAAACCCAAAGGTTTCTTAGAGCGTTAATGGGTCCCACCGAGGGCCATTACCAACACAGCTGTTAATGGGGACCACAAGTCGAGGTGCCCTTCCCTGGAGGCTGGTTAGCGTAGCAAGTCAGAGGCACCGGTTGCAGTTAGTGAAAGGAACTGTACAGGAGGCCTCAATTCCAAGTAAGCCCTTAACGTGTGTTATCAAGCAAAACGGTCAAGCACAAGCATCCGGCCCTGCAGAAGGGCGATCCTTTCCCTGCCACGTTGCTCAGGGCTCTTCCTGGGGCGGGTAGGAGGGGCAATGCCAAGCGTAGGACAACGGTACGACACCTCCTGGGCTCCCTGAGGGGTAAGCAGGCAACGAGGCCCTGGTGCTGTAAGGAAACGATGTCTTCTTGCTGGCAGAGACAGCAGCCATAGCCAAGGTGACAAAGACCTCAGTTCTGTCAGGGGCTTTCAGCCTTGCCACCAGCCTTGGCCGTCCCCATCACAAACACCCTCCACTGTCCCATGCTTGCTCCTGTTTCCCTGCACACCTTAGCCACCTTCTCCCTCCCCACACACTCTGTTTCCCCACCTTACTTTGACCTTTTTCACTCTCCCTCCTTCTACTGATGTCTCTCCATCCTCACCGGGTGTTGCTTGAAAAACAAAGCTATGGGCTCCTGTGAATTTGCTGATGCCTGAGTTCCCCAGCAAGCCACCTGCCTTCTTTCCAAGCCCTGCTAGAGCTCCTCCCTCACCTAAGAAATTCCAGCCCCAAATGTGCTTGCATCCTGTGCAGTCCATCCTCCTTCTTGTGCTCTCCTAAAGTCCCAGTTGCGTTTCCCTTAAACGTGACCATGGCATGCTCCCTGTGTTCTCCATCCTACCTGCATCAGCCTCACGCCTACATGTACCCGGCTCCTTCCCTGCACTCCTATGTGTCCCGGTAATGTTCCTGCTTCCCCTGCTGTAGTGGGACCTCACTCCAGGAGGTTCACACATCCTCCAGGCTCATAGGTGTTTCCTGAGGTCCAGCCTCAGTGTGGGGCATGAAGGCGAGAAAGAGAGACAGGTCAGCTCTTTGGGCATGATGGAGCTCTGTCCCACCCATGCCCCCAGCGGCATGCATTCCCCATCTCCCAGGCTAAGGCATACATGCCAGATGGAAATGTCTCTATCATCGCTCATATGGTGAGAGGCCTTCAGCCCTGCCATGTTCCTGGGACTCAACTCCTCCCCCTCTACCCACAGACATAATTTCCTTAAATTGTCTGGGCTCAAACATGTGTGTTTCTCACTGCCTTCTGCACAACCCTCTAACCCACTGGTCAGCGCTGCCTCTCAGCTGTGACCCACTGGCCCTTCAGAAGTCTTGGGCTTCCGGAATTTTCCTGGTGCTTATTACAACCTTTCTGGCTCCCTCCAGAGAGCTTAGGATGGCACAATTTGCTCTTGGCTCTCATAGGGGCCTTGATGTCCCTCTTTTATGAAATGCTTGCATCTGAATGACTCCCGTGTGTGGGGGGGGGAGGAGCAGAGGTGACGGAAAAGCACCAACTATACCAAAGCAGGCAGCGAGCGGACTGCCAGGAAGAGCCATCTGAGAGGTCCACAGGCCTGTGGCTTCTCACCCTAGAAGTGGGTTCAGCCTCATCCACTCTCTGGAGAGGGAAATCAGCAGTGTCCATGCCATGGGAGGACTCAAGGGGTGAGTTTTGGTGAGACCACCCTTTGTCTGGCCCATTTTACCCATGGGTACTTTAGGATGGGGAACCATGCCTTGTATCGATCATGTTGATGACATTGACACTGCCTACGCAAGAGGTCCTCATGTAAGTGAGGTTAAACAGGGGAACTAAGCCCTGGCTCGCCCTTTGGGGCTTTTTGGAGATGCATACATTTGCTTTTCATCAGTCTCAGGATCTCCATGACCTTTCAAAGATGACAGAGAGCGGCCTCACTGTGACCTTGGCCTGTTCCCTCAGCATCCTTGGATGCAGCTCCTCCAGTCCCATGGACTCTTCAGGACTGAGTTTGCTCCACACCCCTGACTTGAGTCTCCTCTGCTAACGGATGTTGTTTTCTTCCTGGAGTCCTGACCCTAGGCACAAAGGCTTGGAAGGCTCTGCCAGCAAAGAGTGAGGCAAAGAAGACTTTCAGTACCTCAGACCTATCTGCATCTACTCTCCCTAAATTCTCTGCCCCATTCAGAAGTGAGCCCACGTTTTCCTTGTTTATTCTTCTCTGTTCTACTGTTAATGAAGCAGTATCAGCTCTTCTTGGTGCCTGTGATGTCCCTTGCAACTGTCGGCTCTAGGGGAGGTTTGCTTTTCTTAATGCCATGCCTCGATAGCATTCCTAAATTTCTTCTTCTTTGTAACCTGTCCCTGCTTCCTCTCCCTGTTTATTGCTCTTTTGCTGTGGAGCTCAGTCTTGAGTTGCTTGTGTGGCCAAGCCATCGCCTGAGATGAATGCTTGTTTTCCTGACTGTCAGGATGGACCATTCTAGTGCTTGAAGGAGGCTGTCCTCAGAGACCTGCCAGCTTGCCTGAGCTCCTTTGCTGGTCAGAGCTGCTTCCCACAGGATCCCTCTTACCGGTGCCCTGAATATGTCAAAGTCTGCCTGACTGATGTCCAGGGTCTGAACCCTGCGACTCTCCGTTGTAAATTCCCCTCAGGATTGGAGATGGTCCTATTTTCATGGTGACTGCAACCAAGGCTGCCCCTGAGTATCACATCTCCAAGCAGGTCTTCTGTGCTTGCAAGTGCAGATCCAGGTGACTCACCTGGCAGCTGGGCTAAGAAATTGTCCTACTATCCACCAGGTGCCTCCTGGACCGTTTGCACCCTGCTGTGTTGCCCTTCCAGGGAATGCCAGGGAGACTAAAATCCCCCACAAGGACTAGGCTCATTGCTCTGGAGACTTGCTCAGGTTGCTTAAAGAACACTTTGTTCACTTCCTCACCCTGTTGCAGTGGTTTGTAACTGCTTCCGCAATGCCACCCTTCCTGGCCTCTCCTCTGATCCTCACACGTAAGCATTCACGCAGCCTGTAACCCCTCCCATCGAGGAGCTCCACACATCTGAGCTGCTCCTTCACACAGAGGGCAGTTCCCCTCCTCCTCTTTCCTGCCTGGCTTTCCTGAAGAGCTTCTGTCCATCCATTGCAGCACCCCAAGCCCTGTGAGTGATCCTACCACAAATCAGTCATGCCCACAATGCCAGCACTTCTGGGACCACGCACAGAGCTTCAGCTCCTCCTGCCTGTGCCTAGGCTGAATGCAGTTGTGTACATTTGGGCTGCAGAACCTCAGCCGTGGCACCAGGGCTGAGCACAGAATTGCCATGGCGAAACCTGTTGCCCAAAGCCAAGCACCCTGTGTATGCTAAGGCCCCATTTTGGAGCAGAGACATGCTGGACTTAAGGCCACAGGACAACGCCATGATGAAAGGAGGTTCCCGCTAAGAGAGCAAACCCTGCAGTCCCCAAAGCCAGGCAGAGACAGCGCCTGGTTGCGCAACTATGGCAGGAGGCAGTTTTCTGCTTGAGCTGTCTCTGCAGCCCCATTGGGCCTGCAAGAGAAATGAAGCCAATCTCTAGGAAGGAGTAGGTGCTGCTGAGAACATCCCTGGAGGTGGGCAGCCTGAGATCCAGCTACACTGTGATCATGGTTAGCATGTTCCCTGTTCCTGTCATCAGGTGGCTGAGTGAGGTTCAGGGAGAGGAGAACCATAAGGGTGTGAGAACATGGGTGCATGAGTGGAGATGCTGATGTGAAGTGCCTCCCATTCCTGCAGCACCTTTGGACATAGATGGGATGGGTCTTGCCTCTGCCCCGTGGTGTTGGCATTCAGTTCCTGACATACAGGCATCTCACCCCTCTGAGATGCCCTGGGGAGTCTGTCCAGCACCCATCCAAAAGGGCATGGTGTTCCTGTCGGTCCTGTGCTGTATTTTCCAGGGGTTGTGCTGGGCACCCCAACTGCCTGACACAGCACTAGAAGCCTTTTTTTATTCCTTATTGACATGAGAGCCCTGAGTTAAAGTAGGACTCTGCAATGCAGAGATGAACACTTGTCTTAGCTTTGCAGTAACTTGAGCTCTAAGAAATGCAGTTGATGGAGCCTAGAGAGACACCTCGCTCTCCTTATGGTGCACTCCTCCATTTGGTCCGCTGAGTAGGTCTGCAGGCTGCCAGGATCTGGTTGATTAAGGCATGCTCAGATGCCCTAAACCTCTACCTCTGGTGTCATTTCAGGTCACCAAGGACAGTTCCCCTCCAGCCTTCCCCAGGCCATGGCTGATGCTCTGGAAGGATGTGGGTCTTTCACAATTGCTCCATAGGAGCTGGAAGACATTTGAACATGTCTTGGATCACCTCTGGCACCTCAAATGTCACCAGGTGTTTGTGTGTGAGCAAGTGACTCCTCCCCTCCATCTCCCTTGATCAGAATGGGAGCTTAGTCAAGGAGCACACATTTTGTGCCCACCTGAATTGAGGGAAGAGGAATCCTACCTCCCCTGGGTCTGTGGCATGCACAGGAGGGAGTTGGATTGCCCCAAAGCCTCTCACCAAAGAAGAGACACCTGTGTTGACTCATCTGAATCACTGCCCTACATGGGAAAGCAAACCTCTCCCTATCACTTTGTGCATGCCCTGCCTAATAGCTGGGGAGGAATAGGGATTTGCAGAGGGGGACAGTTCCACCTCTCTTAGACAATGATGCTCTGATAGGAGAAATCACACTGCTGGACTCCACTGCTCCCTCCGCAGGTTAGAGAGGGAAGATAGGTGATTACTTTAGCCTAGTTGAACGTACGTTCCCCAGGAGGGACCCTGCTGCCTTTCAGGAGCTGTCAGCCCTGGAGCCCCTGGGGACATCTCGAGAAAGCCGGTGGGGCAGAGAAAGTCACGCCTTTGGCGGTGCCTCTGCTGCTGAGCTGGACCAGGCTCCTGGGACTGGGAGAGCTCATGGTGACCTGGCAGGCTGTGCAGAGAGCTGCTCAGTCCAGGGGCAGCTCCTCTGCAAAGAGCAGCAGGGCTCGGGGCACCGCCTGCAGGTGCCCAGATGAGGTGAGCACCTCAGAGAGAAGTTAAGGGCAGTCTGGAGTGGGGGGACAGCTGAGAGCTCATTGGGGAAGAAACCTTCAGAGCCCTTACCACAGTAAGTCTTTGGCCACAGGCAATGCAGCTGTGCTTCCTAGAGGGGTTTCCTAAGCCTGGCACCTCCCACAGCTCCCACAGAGGATCTGCCAGGATGGCTATTGTGGTTTCTGTGATGTGGAGGAGGAGGATGTGCTGCAGAGCAGGGATTCCCTGCCACACCACCAGAGGGACAAGACCTCACCATTACCTTCTCCTAGGGATGGCCTCAGGTGTATGAAGCCAGCGTGTGCACACATATCTGCATGGGGCTGCAATTCAGAGCAGTGTGTCTGCAGCCCGGGGTACTGTGTGCCTGGGGCAGTGACTGCTGCCTGCAAGGGTCAGTGCTCAGCCTGGCCAGGGAACTCCCCAGGTGCAGCAGGGAGAAGCTCTGGGTGGAAGGAGTGACCTCCAATAGGGCAGGTTCATTCTCCATAGGTCAGGGCTGCTCCCAGCTCTAACTCACCATGAGGACGTTTCCAGATGGGGACTTTTCAAAAGGAAGGATGAGTCACTGGGTACCTGAAAGGAAGAAGCTTTTCTCAGTCTGCGATGTCTGTTTTCTACCACTGGCAGAGGGGAAACGGAAGCAGGTTAGGGGGGTTTAGACATGGGGATGAGACTCCTAAAATGTTACTTTGAACGATCAAGAGGTCTGTGAGGGTCCTGAGAAAGCCTCTTCATTCCCTCTACCCCCACCCCAACACAGGTAGCACCACCATCACCTTTGCAGTTATCATCATTCTCCTCAGAGCTTTTCTGAGCTGCTCCTTAGCAGCTGCAAAAGCAGAGATGCTCCTGGAAAGTGTCCTGCCCAGGAGGTTTCTGTAGGGCAGAACGACATGCCCAGAGGGTGGGATGAGGCCCATGAGCACTGCTAGGGAAAAGACAGAGGGACAGAGAAAGAGCTCCAAGCAGGAACAAGTCAAGGCGGTGGAGATGGAGTCAGGGAGGGAGGGGAAATGACTAACAGAGACTAACAGAAACATGGTGGGAGAGGAGATTCAGGCAATGCCCTTTGGCCTCTGCAGTGCAGATGCCTTCCTCTGAACAAGCCCCCTTGTCTCTCGTCCCACCCAACAGAGCGCTCTGCCCTCAAGGCTGTGGGGTCCAGGGCATGAGTCGCTTCCTCTGCCGCCAGACCTGCAGCAGAGGAGAGGTGCCTCTCTCCTGTGACATGCCCATTTCCTGCTGCACGACAAAGGGGCTGAGAGGGACTGGCCTGCAATGTCACCATCTGGGAGGTGGCATGTACGCCTAGGCAAAGGGAAGACTTTCCTTTTTGCCCATCTCTCTCTCTCTCCTTGCTTCCTTCTGTAGGAGGATCATGGTGACGCTCCTTGTTTCTCCAGCTGTCTGGGCTGCTTGTGTTTCTGTTTTCAGGATCTGTGGGGATAATGGGAGTGGGGTGCAGCTGCAGTTCAGCTACTGACCCTGGGGTTCCTTCCAGGGAGGCATCTTCATGGTAGTGAGATGCCCAACTGCCTTTCTAAGCAGTGGAGCTCTGGGCAATGCAGTGCATGGGGCTGGGGAATGAGCCCCCTCCCTCCTGAGGAGACCCACCTTCAGGACACCTGACTTCTTCCCTGGGGTGTCCTGGCAGGCTGTGAGCAGCACTCCAGAGCAGCACAGCTCTCCTGCAGGGTCCTTCTGATAGCTGGCAGTCTTTGGTTTGGTCATCTGAGTCAGGAGCCCTTCCCAACCCTCTCTAACAGTCTCTCCCCATCTGGACTAAGAAAGAGAGAGGACTTCAGAGGTCTGCACTTGGAAACTGGTCTCCTCTGTTCTCAGCACAGTCTAGATTCTTTTTCAGAGGAATATGTGAGTGCAATCATCCTCTAGCTGAGAGAGGGGCAAGCACAGGGCAGCTGGCAACAAGACTAATGAGCAGACCAGCTCTGCTGAGGCTGCACTAGGTGACAGGGAGCCTTTTTGCCTCTAATGACTCACTAGTGCTCACATGGAGAGCAAGAGAAAAGTCAAAGATTTCTACCGTTGAAAACACCATGTGATGGAGGCATCTGAAAACTAAAGAAGTGTCCAGCTAGACTCATCTGCTGCCCCTCGTTTCCTGGAGAGCAGGGTGTGAAAATGCTGAACCTTCACCTATGGAAGGTTAGGGTGTCTCACCCTCTGTTATCCATATAGAGCCTGGAAAAATAGTGCACCTGGTAAATTGGTGTGAGGTCAGGGACAAAGCCCTCTGCAAGGGGTTGGGCCACCTGTGCCTTCCCTTGCCTTGAAAGAGGGCTGATGGTGATTGATTCCAACACAGACAAATCTGCCCAAGAGGGGAAAGGAGGAGATCAATCCCTTCCTCTTTCCTCTAAGGAGCACCTGGGCATGCTGCTTATTTCATCTTTCGTGGTGGTAAATGAGATTATACGCACTGGGTCACTGGACTAACTCCCCTTCACTCAACTCAGGGCCTCCATCCCCAGGAACTGCCACCTCCATGTAGTCACAGCTATAGAGCAGGACTAAATCCTCTGTTGCCCACGGGCAGAGGTCGCTGATCCTCATGGTGCACACAAACTGGAGTTCAAGCTAGGGAACTGACAGAAGGTCCTCTAGAGATGGAAAGGCAATGTGGAGGGTTTCTGTATGCAATGGAATGTACTTTGCTCAAGAAAGTCCATCTTAGCTTCTCAATACCTTTTCCTCCACAGACAGTCCCCCGTGGCCAGAGGGAGGAAATGTCCAACAGCAGCTTCCTCACCGAGTTTCTCCTCCTGGCATTTGCAGACAAACGGGAACTGCAGCTCTTGCACTTCTCCCTCTTCCTGGGCATCTACCTGGCTGCCCTCTTGGGCAACATCCTCATCATCTCAGCCAGAGCCTGCAACCACCACCTCCACACCCCCATGTACTTCTTCCTTCTCAAGCTCTCCATCCTGGACTTTGGCTCCATCTCCACCACTGTCCCCACATCCATGGCCCATTCCCTCAGGGACACCAGGGCCATTTCCTACTCAGGATGTGCTGCCCAGGTCTTTTTTCTCTTCTTCTTCATTGGAGCAGAATATTTTCTTCTCACTCTCATGCCCTAGGACCGCTATATTGCCATCTGCAAAACTCCTGCACTATGGGAGCCTCCTGGGCAGCAGAGCTTGTGTCAAAATGGCTGCAGCTGCCTGGGGCAGTGGCTTTCTCTCTGCGGTGCTGCACACTGCAAACACATTTTCACTCCCACTCTGTGACGGTAATATTGTGGACCAGTTCTTCTGTGAAGTTCCCCAGCTCCTCCGGCTCTCCTGCTCTGACTCCTACCTCAGGCAAAGCTGCGGTTACTGTGGTTAGTGTCTGTGTAGCTTGTGGGGGTTCTGTGTTCGTTGTTCTGGCCTACGTGCAGATCTTGACGGCTGTGCTGAGGATTCCCTCTGAGCAGGGCCAGCACAAAGCCTTTTCCATGTGCCTCCCTCACCTGGCTGTGGTCTCCTTGTTTGTCAGCACGGGCATGTTTGCCTACCTGAAGCCCCCATCCATGTCCTGCCCAGCTCTGGATCTGGGGTGGCCATTCTGTACTCTGTGGACCTCCAGTAATGAACCTGCTCATCTACAGCATGAAGAACAAAGAGATCGAAGGAGCAATGGTGAAATTGATTCACTGTATAGTATTTTACCAGTCATAAGCTGCCCTTCTCTCTTCACAAGTGATTCCCAGTTTCTCTCAGGCTGGCTTTTGCTTTTTTTGGTTTGTTTATTCTACCTGTGAAAATCATTTCCATGCATAGATATTTGTATTTATCACACTTCTCCAGAGGCATGAACCTGGTCTGTCTGACCAGAGGCCTTCTGTAAATGTGTCCATCACTGTGTCAGAGCTGGCCTCTGTAATAGCATCTCTGTAATACACGGGGATCTTCTCAGTGCAGTGCCTGAAGGCCAGGCTCTTCTTACACTAGGAAGGGAGACTGGAGAGCAGCAGTAGCTGCCTGAGGAGCTGTAGCAGCAGGACACTTGTGCTGGCCTCGGGAGCGGATCTAGTAAGGAGGGGCTTGCAGGCAGTTTAGGTGGGTGTTGTTATCCTAGAGACAAGAGCAAGGGGGAAAGAGAGTGACTGGCCTCCATTTCCAAGTGCCATTGCTGGCCTCAGGCATTAGGGCTGGTGGGGAGCTGACAACCACTCTCTCCCACCTCAGGAGCTGCTGTGCCCGTCCAAGGGGCTCAGACTTGATCTTAGTTTCAAGTGCCCAGATCCCTGCAGACCCTGTGGTGGGCACTGCCACAGGATGATTCCTAGAGTGTTTTGTTCTGCTGGGCTGGGCTGAGGAGAAGTGAGGGGAGGTGGGGAGAACTGGGGAGGGGGCTGAAGTGGGCTAGAAAGTGCCTAGGAGAGGGAAATACCACTCTTTAGATAACTTGTATGAACAGACAGGGTGGGGAAACATACCAGTGCACGTGGGATGCAGAGCCAGACTTCACGGCAAAGGAATTGAGACATAAAAAGTGCACAAGAGTGTGGTCTGTGCCCTCTGTCTGCTTCTTCTGCAGACCTATGGGGTACAACCAGAAGGGACTTTCCAATGTGGCTAGTGTTCCTCCTTCCAACTCCAATCTCCCACTGCTATCTTTTTCCCCGAAGGCTGGCTTCCATAGGGCATCTGAGCCCATGTCAGAGCTCAATGTGAAGAAAAAGTGTCTTAAGAGTCACAGAATCACAGAATCACAGAATGGTTTAGGTTGGAAGGGACCTCTGGAGATCATCTAGTCCAACCTCCCTGCTCAAGCAGGGTCCTCTAGAGCATATTGCCCAGGATCGCGTCCAGGCAGGTTTTGAATATCTCCAGCAAAGGAGACTCCACAGCCTCTCTGGGCAACCTCTTCCAGTGCTCTGTCACCCTCCCAGTGAAGAAGTTTTTTCTCAGGTTTAGGTGGAACTTCCTGTGGTTCAGTTTGTGCCCGTTGCCTCTTGTCCTGTCACTGGGCACAATGGAAAAGAGACTGGCCTCATCCTCTCGACACCCTCCCTTCAGATACTTGTAGACATTGATGAGATCGCCTCTCAGTCTTCTCTTCTCCAGGCTCAAGAGGCCCAGCTCTCTCAGCCTTTCTTCATAGGAGAGGTGCTCCAGCCCTCTAATCATCTTTGTAGCCCTCCGCTGGACTCTCTCCAGGAGTGCCATGTCTCTCTTGTACTGGGGAGCCCAGAACTGGACACAGTACTCCAGGTGAGGCCTCCCCAGGGCTGAGGAGAGGGGCAGGAGCACCTCCCTCCACCTGCTGGCAACACTCTGCCTAATGCATCCTCAGGATCCCATTGGCCTTCTTGGCCACAAGGGCACATTGCTGCCTCTTGGTCAACTTGTTGTCCACCAGCACTCCCAGGTCCTTCTCGGCAGAGCTGCTTTCCACCAGGTCAACCCCCAGCCTGTACTGGTGCATGGGATTATGCTTGATAATAATTCAAGATAATGCTTGAATTCCATTCATTAGGCATATTATTTATTAATATTTCTCTCTTTTTTAAAGGAAAATCCCTTAAGACAAATGTCTGAAGCAGCAATCCTTTGTCAGTTCTCTATTGGGGCTTCTGCTAACTCAGTTTGCGATGGTTGTAGTTTGCAGATTTTCAGCTTGACAGCTCTTATTCACAAGTCTTCATCCACATTCACTTCATGATCTCTTTCCTAAGTCCAGGTCATGTCGGCAGAGCTCATGGGCTGTATTCTGCTCTCTGTGTGTAAACTTGGTATTA
Source organism: Struthio camelus (assembly GCF_040807025.1). Classification (NCBI taxonomy): domain Eukaryota; kingdom Metazoa; phylum Chordata; class Aves; order Struthioniformes; family Struthionidae; genus Struthio; species Struthio camelus. The sequence goes on along the minus strand of NC_090972.1, from coordinate 3,219,330 downwards.
GTTCACTAAGAACACCTTTAAGAAGGCAAAGTGAGTTATGTGGCATGGGTGAACGTTTATTCTTTGTCTCCAAAGGCTGTTGAAAGAGACTTTGAACAATTGTGTGAGCTACTACAGCCACACAGATTTGCTGGGTGACCAACTGGACCCAGAGCTCTACTACCAAGGGAGTTATTAAATCTCTTCTGAAGCTTATATTGTCAACAACCTAGGATGATTTAACAAATCCCTTTGTGACTCAGTAGTAAGGCATGAATTTAACGTTCTTTAAGCTGCAGATCTATCTTTCTGACAAGTACACAGCCCAAGCTTTATCAGTTTTCTATGACTTCATCAGAGCACAAAAGGTTCTGTACTTGGTGTTGAGAGTAATTGAGAACCACAAGTTCTTGCTCTCCAGACTAGCTGTTACGGAGGAGGCTTGAAGGTGTAAGTCACCTCTACATCCCTGTTTATCTTGTCAGTGTTAAGCTTCAACTTCTGGTTTGGGGGCATGTTTTCTTCATATTGACAGGAATGCTTTGGAAGTAGGCAGGAAGTTCAGTTTCTATTTTGATTTTTGCATTGTTCATAAAGTAATCAATTAATAAATTATTTTTGGTTTTGGTTCTGTTTTTTAAAGTAAAGGCTTGCACTAGTTAAATATCAGGACAATCTTCCAGTACGAGCGGGCCATCTGCTCAAGATAACTTGGGTATATTAGAGGGACTGAAAAAAAAAAAATCGAAACCAAAACCAACTTGGCCTGTTCAGTTGCAGGAATTATCATTTCCTCTGGCTAGAGGAATTTATGGATGCCGATAAAAAAAGAAATTTGTTTATCCATCTCCACTTTTTAGACCAAAAATTACTTTTTCTTTTATGGAGAAAAAGCACTGGAATTCAACTCACAATCATTCTTTTTCCGGGCACCACTGGAAACTACATAAGTAAGCTCACCTTTCCTTCCTACTCTGTTTCCTTTTGGGTTTGTTGCGGGGAGAAGGGGTTGAGACATTGACTGGAAGGAGAACACCACTTTAATTTGGTTCCTTTTCAGTTGTTTTTCTAATACCTTCAGTACAGGAGCAAATCAGGCATTTAATTCTAGCAGGTGTCTTTGGAGACATCAGTATCTGTCTCTCAGCAGACCCTAAATGAAGACAGGAGCCTCTATGCATGTTCTTGGCAACTTTAGAGCCCTATGAAAATGTTAGTTCTGGGAGATGTGGCAAGTGAAAATACTAGTGCAAATCTTCATTTTACAGGCTTGTGGCTCCACTTGTAACAGACCACTTTTTGGGTATTCATTCAGCCATTTCTGGAGCATCTATATAGTGTTACAAATGTAGCTATCATTCAGGTGCTCAATTAGCCGTTTTCAGAAGCTCGGTGTATCAGCAGGAAAGAAACCACAGTGACATCCATTTCTAAATACAAGAACCATGGGTTCATACTCAGCGATGGCTCCATTTTAGTGAAGTGGGGAACTTTGACATGTCCTGCCATTTCCTACGTAATTTTTGTTGTAAGATCATTCTGAACCATGCACTGTAAAAAAGCTTTCTCCTTTGTTGGACAGGGTTCTTATTCAATGTCCTCGTCTCACTTCTATTCCAAAGACAAGATTTGTGTTTATGCATCTGTACTTTCAATTATTTTGCCAAAACTTTTAAATTTTCATTTCAAAATGAAAATAAAATCACAGAAAAACTAGAATATGGAATGAGCACAGATATTCAAGGTCACTGAATTTGTGACTGCAGATGTTGCATTGCTTGATTCCTCATAAACATATAAGCATCAAGCAACTAAGGTTTCTGACTGGTTCCTGACTGAAAACCAGGTGAGTCTGTTCTCCCCAAGCAAGGCTGTAGCTGGGAAATCTAGCAGGAAAAGAAAGTGTCATACCACTCTTGGAGACTGTGCTGGGTGTTCTTTAGGGAAGAGGTTGGAAAGCCAGACAAGACTCAGCAAACAGTAGCAACAAGTATTTAAGGTCTAAAAAAGGTTTTTTAGTGAAAGCCTAAATCCCTAGTCAATCACATCTATGAAGAAGCTAGCAGTGACTTCACTGACGTCTATTCAGATGTCATCTCACTAAACTGAAATGACCAACACAGAAGTCTTCCACTAATCATTTGGTTTCCTCTACAGTGAAGTAAGAGAAATAACTGCAGGCATAGATTCATGCATTTTATGTCTGACAATTGCAAACAGGTAGCTTAGACTAGACACCTGAGATCAGGAAAGATGGATCCTGAGATACATTCCACCAGGAGGCAATTCTTTCTGCTATCTGATAGCTCTTGACTAAGTCAGACAAGTAAGTCAGTTTGCACTGCTTTGTCTGGAAACTGAAGAAATCCCACAGTCCCCCTTGAAAACCCGTTACAGTACTCACTTGTTCTTCAAGCTCAAATACTTCTGCTAATATTAGGCATCACCTTTCAGGTGAAACTACTAGGCTTCACCCTGTTCTGTCTTTATTCCTCCATATAGCTCAAATTTGTATGATTGCCATCATGTTCTGTACTCTCCTACCATAAATTTAATTCTCCTTTCACCACGTCCTTTCTCCTAGGTGCAAGGCAGCAGTAAACATGGCGTGGCAGAATCACTCCACAGTGAGTGAGTTCTTCCTCTCAGGCCTCACCAGCAATCATGCTGTAGAACTGGCCCTCTTCACCTTCTTTGTGGTCATCTACGTGCTGATTATTTTGGGCAACATCTTCATCATCTTCATGATTGCACATGACCAGCAGCTACATAGTCCCATGTACTTCTTCCTCAGCAACCTCTCTGTCATTGACGTCTGTCACTCCTCGGTGGTGATGCCCAAGATGCTGGCTGACTTCCTGGTGGACAAGAAGAGCATCTCCTTTGCGGAGTGCATGGCACAGATGTTCTTCCTCCACCTCTTTGCCTGCACAGAGATCTTTCTCCTCACCATCATGGCCTATGATCGCTACATAGCAATCTGCAACCCCATGCGTTATGGCACCATCATGAGCCAGAAGATGTGCCTCCAGCTCACTGCAGCCATGTGCATGGGAGGGCTGATACATTCTGTGGCCCTCACTGCCCTGACCCTCAATCTCCCGTACTGTGGTCCCAGTGCCATTGACAACTTCTTTTGTGATGTCCCCTTGGTCATCAAGTTGGCCTGCGTGAACACCCAGGTCTTCGAAATGCTCATTGTCTCCAACTCAGGCCTCATCTCTGTGGTCTGCTTCCTGGTGCTGGTGACTTCCTATGTGGTCATATTGGTGTCACTAAGGAACCATCTCTCAGAAGGGCAACACAAGGCATTATCTACCTGTGCTGCTCACCTGACAGTGGTGACACTTTTCCTAGGACACTGCATTTTCATCTATCTCCGGCCAGCCAAGAGTTTAGCTGCAGACAAAGTTGTGTCAGTTTTCTTCACGGCCATCACCCCTCTGATGAACCCGATTATCTATACCTTTCGGAACGAGGACATGCAAAATGCTCTGAGAAAGCTATTCAGGTGACAGGCTGATTCCCAAGACAAGTGACACTGTTGGGGGTGAATGGAAGGCTGCCAATCCCTGGGTATTGTCTGCCCGTTTGCCCTCCCTCCAGGGTATTCTCTGGGCATGTAGCTCCAGATTTTTGTCTTTTCTGCACGCCTAGCACTGAGTTGAAATCAAACAATGGCACTGGCTCTCATCCACAATAGGTTATTTGAGGGATGCTTTAAGCCATTTATCAGAGGGGAAGTGTTGAAATGTAAATGTCAAGGATATGCTAGATTACTATGCTCTAAGGACCCAGCTCCTTTGGGCTGTTAATCTAAGCAGCCTAAGTGTATTTTGCAATAACACTTCTGTTCAAATGAAATTTATCCCTTCACCCTAAGTACTGCTAGAAGAGGTTAATGCTTTAGCAAACACAAGCCTACTTATTCAGTTTACTCTTCTGGCCTATGTGGTTAGCCTGAATTTGAGAGTTTCGAACTTGTCCTCATTCAGGTAAGGATTTGATGGATATACATGTTTTGTGTATATTTTTACCCCAAACCCTACTGCCTCTTTTTTCACTGCATACAGCGTGACAGATATTTTCTTTGCTCAGAATGTTGATAAGCAAGCAGGTGGAGGTAGACTTGAGCTCTTTACCCATTTTCAGCAGGGTACCTGAATCAAATGATACTTTTAACTTAGATACAACTACTTATCTATTTTCCATATGGCTGCACAAATATGTTAGCACAACTTATGGTGCAGCTTATGATTTGGAATAAGGAGCTAGAGAAGATGGAAACTCCCAAGTTTTCACTGCCATCAGGGAAGATGGAAACTCCCAAGTTTTCACTGCCATCAGGGAAAAGAGTAGATAGACACATACTATGCAGATAGATGATGATACAGTAGCATTAGCTGAGGAAGCTCATAGTCCTTGTCCTCTGGGCCACAGGCACGCTCCCCTCTGAGGCAAAAGTATGACACAGACTCCTGCTGTGATGAATTGCCAAGAACCATAGTAGGGTTTTGCCTGCATGCTTTTAGACTCAGGTAATTGACCAATGTTAATGCTTAGCTCTTGTAAAACAGCCTCCTTCATCAAGCGGCATAAGAAAACAAACAATACTGGCCTCACAATCAGTTGCCTTCCTTTCCTATCCACAGGAAATCATCAGGAAGAGAACCTATCTGATGGGCAAATGATTAAATTTCAGCAGCCTCCCACTCATCCCCATTGCTCCTAATTTGTAGAATTTCATCTTAGGCTAAAAAAAATATTGAGACAGAATAGGGCATTATATCCTCACACATCCAGCTCTTCATGCAGTGCTGCAGATTTACAGGGCTCCTGAGAATCTCTTGGATTATGCTGAAGGAGGTAAAGGGGTGTTTTGTCTCCTGATCAATTAAAAAATCCAGCACAGATGCTTTTGCAGTGTCAAAAGGTACTTTGGAGGCCAGATTAGGGTTTGGTCCTGCCCCACCACCATTTAATTCATGCTCTTGCTCTGTCTCCATCATATGAATTACAACAGGTTAGAATAGCCAGTTGCTCTGAGTCCTGCTGTAAATCTTTCACTGAGGTTTTTTTCTGCTTCAAGAACAAGCAGTGCACGTCCAATTTAGCAAAGGTCCAATAGGGTGATGCAAACCTCAGTGTCTGGAGGGTACGTGTAATGATCTCATTGCCAGCAGGAGGGCAGGTACAAAGTCTGCACACACTGCAGGTGGCTGCATCCCTACCATGTCCCTTCTGGGCACAACTGCCCTTTGAGAGCCAGTGTGACCCAGGGAGGAGAAGCAACCCACCTAGGAACTTATCACGAGGTCAGCTCATGTCCATGGGCCTGAACCAGTCAGTGAACCAAGCAAACTTGGGAGGGTAGGAGGGGTTCAGAGGCCTCTGGGGATGGCGCTAATTCTGGGAAGGGATGTGCCCTCCATGTCTGCCCCATCTCCCTCCTCTCCTTCCTCTACCCTTTGGTTCCCTGCCCAGGGGGTCTCAGCGTGGGGAGGGGAGTGCCACACACTACACCCTAGGCCCCCCAACAGCAGGAAGTGTGTGGACAGGCACAGCTCCAACCATCTCCCCCATCATTGCCAAGTAATGGGGAACAGAGATGGTCCCCATGATGCCAGGGCCTGTGATATCAGGGGGCTCCTCTGCAGCTTCCCAGTGTAGACACCTGGTAGGGCCTCCACAGTGCCCTGGTGGGTGCAAGCAGGATGGGGATCTGCTCTGGGTTACGTCTGGGCTGGTGCCCTGGGCAGGGAGTCAGCCACAAGGGACTGATGCATGTGAGGTTTGACAGAGACGCCAAACTGGGAATGCCATAGTCTGGATGAGCTGCTAAAGATCACAGCCTCCACCACTTTTCTGGAGATCTTTGTAGGTGGGGCTTTAGGAAGGGTGTCTCCCTTTGAAACAATTTGGGTTCTTTGGACTGGTCCATGTTTGACATATGAAATCCTGCTGTAGGGTGGTGTAGACAGCTGACGGGGATGAATGTTCCTACAGTGGTCCTTTGCCTTTTCCAAAGCACAGTCTTCCGTTGACAGTCCACAGGTTTTGATTTTCTCCAGAATCGCCACACTGAAAGTGTTAAGTGCTCCTCTGAGTGGTGAAAGAAGTACAGCAGATGAGGGCCCTTGTGGTTAAGGTACATTTCCATATTTAAGGTTAATTCCTTCTCATTTCTGCAATTTAAAGGTTTCAGGTTTGTGAACCAGAGAAGAGGACTGGGTTCACCAAATTATCATTGCTAATTTGATCCAAAACTAATTTCAAATTTTTTTTTATAGCTTCTGTGTATCAGCATTAGTGGCTAAGCTGCCAGTTCTACATGTCCCCAGTGATTCTTTCCTTCTGCTCCAAGGACAGCTGTGGGAGAAACCTCCACTGGCTCCTGCTAGCTGTAAAATGTGGCTGTGATTAGAGTCTCTTGATAGGAACAGGAAAACATTTGATTTTCAGTGTAGTAAGAAGGTGGCATTAAGCTTGAGCTCTGCAAGTAAGAAGTTATATTCTAACATGGAGTGCAAATTTATGACAAAATCTTGCTTTATGGGAACACACCTTCTTTTCTCTTTCTTTTCTTCCCATATATTTCATTCTTTTGTCCATGTAAGAGCCCTAGGCCATCCATAACATCCACTGAAATACCAGAAACAGCGGTCTTGGGAAACTGTGATTTAAAAAGTCAAATGTCCCTACCTTGCTTCAGATGGAGAAGGGTGCCAAACTTAAACAAGATGCAAAGTCTTCTGAGCTTGTCAGGCAGCTTGGATACTTGTTTTCAAGCTTGGGACAATTCGTTTTCTGGAGCCAAACTCACAGAAGAGATACTGGTTTCCAATAGCTCATTGGGCCAGATGTTCAACATCCACAATCCCACGGGCTCCGATGAGAGATACCAATAACCCCTTCTGGGTGTAGTGCCAAAGCATCTTCTGGTCCTTGCTTCTGATGGCCTTCGGAGTAGATCTGAGCTAGTGCTGCAGAGTTGGCTGCGTCCAGCTGCAGCCTTGCAGCTGGTGCACTGGGATGTCACAGCTGTGATTGTTCAGCAATCACATTCAGCAGAGATGCATCAGTTCACTGATAACAGGCTGCTGAAAGGCTGCTGAAGATGCTAGAGTGGGTTGCTGTGAAGTGGAGGGGGGAGCAGCGGGTCTCTGGAAGAGAATGTAATGATGCTGCCAGTGGCTTGGGAGAAGTTTGCTTTGCAGTCTTTCCTTACCACTTGTGAATGGTTTTCTTTTCCATGGGAGGTCTCTAAATCAGGGCTCTTTCTCTTTGACACCTTTGCAGTGCCGTGACATGGAGTTTGAAGCCAGCTAGAATGTCTCACTTCTTTGTGACAGCCAAAGTGTGAACAATGGCTTAACCTGCAGACAGCACAGTTTTAGGGTCCTGACTGTTCTCTTGGAATGATCAGTTTGGGTTTCAAAAATGAACCTTCCCTGCCACTTACACACTCCTTTATTTCCTGTGGGAAAAGGAATTCCCACAGGAAAATGTATCAGGAGTCCTCATGGTTGAGACCACAGGCCAGAGAGTATGAATATGAGTACAGAGTATCAGTATGACAAGAGGGGAAGAAAGCCTTCTAAATGAAGCCTCAAGTTTACTCTCAGAATGGTAACTTGACCATTGCCTCTTCGGGTTTTTCTGTGGAAGGCAGTGAGAGTAAGATGTTGAAGGAAGACTGTCCCAATGACTAGAAGGAGAGAAGTCCCCAAGCCTTTCCTTTTGCAGCCTTGTGTTTCTTCTCTACTGACCATTACAGGGGAAGGCTTTGGGGAACAGAAGGTTGTGTGTGAGTGGATATGGGCAGCGGGGAGTTCCAAACTCCTTACGGTGTGGGGAAGGAGGCAGCTGGGAGGATGTGGAAAGGAAAGCTGAGCAGATGGATAAAGTTAGCTACTTGACAGTGACTTGATCAGGGAATCTGTTGCATGACCCTCTGTTTGACTATCTTCTTTCCCCTTGATGTAGGATCCTGGGACAGTGAAGGAGCCAAGGGGATTGTGAAAGGAGGCATATGTGACAATCCTATGGGACCAGATGTGATGACTCTGCATGTGCTGGACAGTTGGCTGATGTCATTGCAAGCCCACCCTCAATTATCTTGGAAAGGCGAGAGTGATCAGGAAGGTTCCTGATGCTTGGTAAAAGGCAGATGTCACATCTATTTGCAAGAAGGGCATCAAGGGAGATCCAGGGAACTACAAGCCTGTCAGCCTTACCTCAGTTCCTGGGAAGGTTTTGGAGCAAACATTCATGGAAATCATTCCTAAACACAGGAAGGACAAGAATGAGACTGGTGAACCAGTATGAATGACCAAGGGGATCATCCCAGTTGCTCACCTTACTTTGACTTTTTTCACTCCAGATCTCCCTCACTTTTCAGCAGTCTCTCCCTGCTTCCCCTGCTGTAGTGGGACCTCACTCCAGGAGGTTCACACATCCTCCAGGCTCATAGGTGTTTCCTGAGGTCCAGCCTCAGTGTGGGGCATGAAGGCGAGAAAGAGAGAAAGGTCAGCTCTTTGGGCATGATGGAGCTCTGTCCCACCCATGCCCCCAGCGGCATGCATTCCCCATCTCCCAGGCTAAGGCATACATGCCAGATGGAAATGTCTCTATCATCGCTCATATGGTGAGAGGCCTTCAGCCCTGCCATGTTCCTGGGACTCAACTCCTCCCCCTCTACCCACAGACATAATTTCCTTAAATTGTCTGGGCTCAAACATGTGTGTTTCTCACTGCCTTCTGCACAACCCTCTAACCCACTGGTCAGCGCTGCCTCTCAGCTGTGACCCACTGGCCCTTCAGAAGTCTTGGGCTTCCGGAATTTTCCTGGTGCTTATTACAACCTTTCTGGCTCCCTCCAGAGAGCTTAGGATGGCACAATTTGCTCTTGGCTCTCATAAGGGCCTTGATGTCCCTCTTTTATGAAATGCTTGCATCTGAATGACTCCCGTGTGTGGGGGGGGGAGGAGCAGAGGTGACGGAAAAGCACCAACTATACCAAAGCAGGCAGCGAGCGGACTGCCAGGAAGAGCCATCTGAGAGGTCCACAGGCCTGTGGCTTCTCACCCTAGAAGTGGGTTCAGCCTCATCCACTCTCTGGAGAGGGAAATCAGCAGTGTCCATGCCATGGGAGGACTCAAGGGGTGAGTTTTGGTGAGACCACCCTTTGTCTGGCCCATTTTACCCATGGGTACTTTAGGATGGGGAACCATGCCTTGTATCGATCATGTTGATGACATTGACACTGCCTACGCAAGAGGTCCTCATGTAAGTGAGGTTAAACAGGGGAACTAAGCCCTGGCTCGCCCTTTGGGGCTTTTTGGAGATGCATACATTTGCTTTTCATCAGTCTCAGGATCTCCATGACCTTTCAAAGATGACAGAGAGCGGCCTCACTGTGACCTTGGCCTGTTCCCTCAGCATCCTTGGATGCAGCTCCTCCAGTCCCATGGACTCTTCAGGACTGAGTTTGCTCCACACCCCTGACTTGAGTCTCCTCTGCTAACGGATGTTGTTTTCTTCCTGGAGACCTGACTCTAGGCACAAAGGCTTGGAAGGCTCTGCCAGCAAAGAGTGAGGCAAAGAAGACTTTCAGTACCTCAGACCTATCTGCATCTACTCTCCCTAAATTCTCTGCCCCATTCAGAAGTGAGCCCACGTTTTCCTTGTTTATTCTTCTCTGTTCTACTGTTAATGAAGCAGTATCAGCTCTTCTTGGTGCCTGTGATGTCCCTTGCAACTGTCGGCTCTAGGGGAGGTTTGCTTTTCTTAATGCCATGCCTCGATAGCATTCCTAAATTTCTTCTTCTTTGTAACCTGTCCCTGCTTCCTCTCCCTGTTTATTGCTCTTTTGCTGTGGAGTTGCTTGTCAGTCTTGAGTTGCTTGTGTGGCCAAGCCATCGCCTGAGATGAATGCTTGTTTTCCTGACTGTCAGGATGGACCATTCTAGTGCTTGAAGGAGGCTGTCCTCAGAGACCTGCCAGCTTGCCTGAGCTCCTTTGCTGGTCAGAGCTGCTTCCCACAGGATCCCTCTTACCGGTGCCCTGAATATGTCAAAGTCTGCCTGACTGATGTCCAGGGTCTGAACCCTGTGACTCTCCGTTGTAAATTCCCCTCAGGATTGGAGATGGTCCTATTTTCATGGTGACTGCAACCAAGGCTGCCCCTGAGTATCACATCTCCAAGCAGGTCTTCTGTGCTTGCAAGTGCAGATCCAGGTGACTCACCTGGCAGCTGGGCTAAGAAATTGTCCTACTATCCACCAGGTGCCTCCTGGACCGTTTGCACCCTGCTGTGTTGCCCTTCCAGGGAATGCCAGGGAGACTAAAATCCCCCGCAAGGACTAGGCTCATTGCTCTGGAGACTTGCTCAGGTTGCTTAAAGAACACTTTGTTCACTTCCTCACCCTGTTGCAGTGGTTTGTAACTGCTTCCGCAATGCCACCCTTCCTGGCCTCTCCTCTGATCCTCACACGTAAGCATTCACGCAGCCTGTAACCCCTCCCATCGAGGAGCTCCACACATCTGAGCTGCTCCTTCACACAGAGGGCAGTTCCCCTCCTCCTCTTTCCTGCCTGGCTTTCCTGAAGAGCTTCTGTCCATCCATTGCAGCACCCCAAGCCCTGTGAGTGATCCTACCACAAATCAGTCATGCCCACAATGCCAGCACTTCTGGGACCACGCACAGAGCTTCAGCTCCTCCTGCCTGTGCCCAGGCTGAATGCAGTTGTGTACATTTGGGCTGCAGAACCGCAGCCGTGGCACCAGGGCTGAGCACAGAATTGCCATGGCGAAACCTGTTGCCCAAAGCCAAGCACCCTGTGTATGCTAAGGCCCCATTTTGGAGCAGAGACATGCTGGACTTAAGGCCACAGGACAACGCCATGATGAAAGGAGGTTCCCGCTAAGAGAGCAAACCCTGCAGTCCCCAAAGCCAGGCAGAGACAGCGCCTGGTTGCGCAACTATGGCAGGAGGCAGTTTTCTGCTTGAGCTGTCTCTGCAGCCCCATTGGGCCTGCAAGAGAAATGAAGCCAATCTCTAGGAAGGAGTAGGTGCTGCTGAGAACATCCCTGGAGGTGGGCAGCCTGAGATCCAGCTACACTGTGATCATGGTTAGCATGTTCCCTGTTCCTGTCATCAGGTGGCTGAGTGAGGTTCAGGGAGAGGAGAACCATAAGGGTGTGAGAACATGGGTGCATGAGTGGAGATGCTGATGTGAAGTGCCTCCCATTCCTGCAGCACCTTTGGACATAGATGGGATGGGTCTTGCCTCTGCCCCGTGGTGTTGGCATTCAGTTCCTGACATACAGGCATCTCACCCCTCTGAGATGCCCTGGGGAGTCTCTCCAGCACCCATCCAAAAGGGCATGGTGTTCCTGTCGGTCCTGTGCTGTATTTTCCAGGGGTTGTGCTGGGCACCCCAACTGCCTGACACAGCACTAGAAGCCTTTTTTTATTCCTTATTGACATGAGAGCCCTGAGTTAAAGTAGGACTCTGCAATGCAGAGATGAACACTTGTCTTAGCTTTGCAGTAACTTGGGCTCTAAGAAATGCCCAATGCTTCAGTTGATGGAGCCTAGAGAGACACCTCGCTCTCCTTATGGTGCACTCCTCCATTTGGTCAGCTGAGTAGGTCTGCAGGCTGCCAGGATCTGGTTGATTAAGGCACGCTCAGATGCCCTAAACCTCTACCTCTGGTGTCATTTCAGGTCACCAAGGACAGTTCCCCTCCAGCCTTCCCCAGGCCATGGCTGATGCTCTGGAAGGATGTGGGTCTTTCACAATTGCTCCATAGGAGCTGGAAGACATTTGAACATGTCTTGGATCACCTCTGGCACCTCAAATGTCACCAGGTGTTTGTGTGTGAGCAAGTGACTCCTCCCCTCCATCTCCCTTGATCAGAATGGGAGCTTAGTCAAGGAGCACACATTTTGTGCCCACCTGAATTGAGGGAAGAGGAATCCTACCTCCCCTGGGTCTGTGGCATGCACAGGAGGGAGTTGGATTGCCCCAAAGCCTCTCACCAAAGAAGAGACACCTGTGTTGACTCATCTGAATCACTGCCCTACATGGGAAAGCAAACCTCTCCCTATCACTTTGTGCATGCCCTGCCTAATAGCTGGGGAGGAATAGGGATTTGCAGAGGGGGACAGTTCCACCTCTCTTAGACAATGATGCTCTGATAGGAGAAATCACACTGCTGGACTCCACTGCTCCCTCCACAGGTTAGAGAGGGAAGATAGGTGATTACTTTAGCCTAGTTGAACGTACGTTCCCCAGGAGGGACCCTGCTGCCTTTCAGGAGCTGTCAGCCCTGGAGCCCCTGGGGACATCTCGAGAAAGCCTGTGGGGCAGAGAAAGTCACGCCTTTGGCGGTGCCTCTGCTGCTGAGCTGGACCAGGCTCCTGGGACTGGGAGAGCTCATGGTGACCTGGCAGGCTGTGCAGAGAGCTGCTCAGTCCAGGGGCAGCTCCTCTGCAAAGAGCAGCAGGGCTCGGGGCACCGCCTGCAGGTGCCCAGATGAGGTGAGCACCTCAGAGAGAAGTTAAGGGCAGTCTGGAGTGGGGGGACAGCTGAGAGCTCATTGGGGAAGAAACCTTCAGAGCCCTTACCACAGTAAGTCTTTGGCCACAGGCAATGCAGCTGTGCTTCCTAGAGGGGTTTCCTAAGCCTGGCACCTCCCACAGCTCCCACAGAGGATCTGCCAGGATGGCTATTGTGGTTTCTGTGATGTGGAGGAGGAGGATGTGCTGCAGAGCAGGGATTCCCTGCCACACCACCAGAGGGACAAGACCTCACCATTACCTTCTCCTAGGGATGGCCTCAGGTGTATGAAGCCAGCGTGTGCACACATATCTGCATGGGGCTGCAATTCAGAGCAGTGTGTCTGCAGCCCGGGGTACTGTGTGCCTGGGGCAGTGACTGCTGCCTGCAAGGGTCAGTGCTCAGCCTGGCCAGGGAACTCCCCAGGTGCAGCAGGGAGAAGCTCTGGGTGGAAGGAGTGACCTCCAATAGGGCAGGTTCGTTCTCCATAGGTCAGGGCTGCTCCCAGCTCTAACTCACCATGAGGACGTTTCCAGATGGGGACTTTTCAAAAGGAAGGATGAGTCACTGGGTACCTGAAAGGGAAGAAGCTTTTCTCAGTCTGCGATGTCTGTTTTCTACCACTGGCAGAGGGGAAACGGAAGCAGGTTAGGGGGGTTTAGACATGGGGATGAGACTCCTAAAATGTTACTTTGAACGATCAAGAGGTCTGTGAGGGTCCTGAGAAAGCCTCTTCATTCCCTCTACCCCCACCATCACCTTTGCAGTTATCATCATTCTCCTCAGAGCTTTTCTGAGCTGCTCCTTAGCAGCTGCAAAAGCAGAGATGCTCCTGGAAAGTGTCCTGCCCAGGAGGTTTCTGTAGGGCAGAACGACATGCCCAGAGGGTGGGATGAGGCCCATGAGCACTGCTAGGGAAAAGACAGAGGGACAGAGAAAGAGCTCCAAGCAGGAACAAGTCAAGGCGGTGGAGATGGAGTCAGGGAGGGAGGGGAAATGACTAACAGAGACTAACAGAAACATGGTGGGAGAGGAGATTCAGGCAATGCCCTTTGGCCTCTGCAGTGCAGATGCCTTCCTCTGAACAAGCCCCCTTGTCTCTCGTCCCACCCAACAGAGCGCTCTGCCCTCAAGGCTGTGGGGTCCAGGGCATGAGTCGCTTCCTCTGCCGCCAGACCTGCAGCAGAGGAGAGGTGCCTCTCTCCTGTGACATGCCCATTTCCTGCTGCACGACAAAGGGGCTGAGAGGGACTGGCCTGCAATGTCACCATCTGGGAGGTGGCATGTACGCCTAGGCAAAGGGAAGACTTTCCTTTTTGCCCATCTCTCTCTCTCTCCTTGCTTCCTTCTGTAGGAGGATCATGGTGACGCTCCTTGTTTCTCCAGCTGTCTGGGCTGCTTGTGTTTCTGTTTTCAGGATCTGTGGGGATAATGGGAGTGGGGTGCAGCTGCAGTTCAGCTACTGACCCTGGGGTTCCTTCCAGGGAGGCATCTTCATGGTAGTGAGATGCCCAACCGCCTTTCTAAGCAGTGGAGCTCTGGGCAATGCAGTGCATGGGGCTGGGGAATGAGCCCCCTCCCTCCTGAGGAGACCCACCTTCAGGACACCTGACTTCTTCCCTGGGGTGTCCTGGCAGGCTGTGAGCAGCACTCCAGAGCAGCACAGCTCTCCTGCAGGGTCCTTCTGATAGCTGGCAGTCTTTGGTTTGGTCATCTGAGTCAGGAGCCCTTCCCAACCCTCTCTAACATTCTCTCCCCATCTGGACTAAGAAAGAGAGAGGACTTCAGAGGTCTGCACTTGGAAACTGGTCTCCTCTGTTCTCAGCACAGTCTAGATTCTTTTTCAGAGGAATATGTGAGTGCAATCATCCTCTAGCTGAGAGAGGGGCAAGCACAGGGCAGCTGGCAACAAGACTAATGAGCAGACCAGCTCTGCTGAGGCTGCACTAGGTGACAGGGAGCCTTTTTGCCTCTAATGACTCACTAGTGCTCACATGGAGAGCAAGAGAAAAGTCAAAGATTTCTACCGTTGAAAACACCATGTGATGGAGGCATCTGAAAACTAAAGAAGTGTCCAGCTAGACTCATCTGCTGCCCCTCGTTTCCTGGAGAGCAGGGTGTGAAAATGCTGAACCTTCACCTATGGAAGGTTAGGGTGTCTCACCCTCTGTTATCCATATAGAGCCTGGAAAAATAGTGCACCTGGTAAATTGGTGTGAGGTCAGGGACAAAGCCCTCTGCAAGGGGTTGGGCCACCTGTGCCTTCCCTTGCCTTGAAAGAGGGCTGATGGTGATTGATTCCAACACAGACAAATCTGCCCAAGAGGGGAAAGGAGGAGATCAATCCCTTCCTCTTTCCTCTAAGGAGCAGCTGGGCATGCTGCGGTTACTGTGGTTAGTGTCTGTGTAGCTTGTGGGGGTTCTGTGTTCGTTGTTCTGGCCTACGTGCAGATCTTGACGGCTGTGCTGAGGATTCCCTGTGAGCAGGGCCAGCACAAAGCCTTTTCCATGTGCCTCCCTCACCTGGCTGTGGTCTCCTTGTTTGTCAGCACGGCATGTTTGCCTACCTGAAGCCCCCATCCATGTCCTGCCCAGCTCTGGATCTGGTGGTGGCCGTTCTGTACTCAGTGGTGCCTCCAGCAGTGAACCCTCTCATCTAGGGCATGAGGAACAAAGAGGTCAAAGAGGCACTGGTGAAATTGATTCACTGTATAGTATTTTACCAGTCATAAACTGCCCTTCTCTCTTTGCAAATGGTTCCCAGTTTCTCTCACACTTCTCCAGAGGCATGAAGCTGCTCTGTCTGACCAGAGACCTTCTGTAAATGTGTCTGTCCCGGTGTTGGAGTTGGCCGCTGTGATAGCATCTCTGTAATAAACGGGGATCTTCTCAGAGCAGTGCCTGAAGGCTGGGCTCTTCTTACACTGGGAAGGGAGGCTGGAGAGCAGCAGGAGTTGCCTGAGGAGCCCCAACACGGGGACACTTGTGCTGGCCTGGGGAGTGGGGCTGGTTAGCAGGCAGCTGCACAGGGGGGTTGTTATCCTAGAGAGAAGAGCAGGGGGACAAGAGTGACTGTCCTCTGTTTCCTAGTGCCATTGCTGGCCTCAGGCATTAGGGCTGGTGGGGAGGCTAACACCGTGAACAGGATTGGAAGAGGTTTTGACCCCGGCGGGGACACCGCTAGCTACTGGCCTCCAACCAGACTTTGTGCCACTGATCACAACCCTCTGAGCTCTGCTATACAGCCAGTTCTCAAGCCTCCTCACTGTCTGCTCCTCTAACCCGTACTTGCTCAGCTTGCCTATGAGGATGTTCTGGGAGACTGCGTCAAAAGCCTTCCTGGCAACATGCACTGCTCTCCCCTCCTCTAGCCAGCCTGTCAGGCCACCATAGAAGGTTATCAGGTTGGTTAAGCATGATTTCCCCTTGGTGAATCTGGGATGACTACTTCTGATCACCTTCTTGTCCTTCTGGCAGGGGATCTGGAGGCAGCCCAGAGAGCACATGGGCTCTCCGGGGACACCACATGCTGGGGGCGTGCAGTGGACGGAGCCTCTCAAAAGGAGAGAACAGTCGATGCGTAGTTGCAAAAGGTGAAGACCTGTCGCCTTGCACTGGTAAATTCCAGCTCTGATTGTTCACTCCAGGCCTCGTCTCGGCATCTGTATTGAGAGGGAAAAGCTAGCCTTGAGCAGCCTCTGTCTTGCACCAGATGTTTCCCCACTCCTGAATGTACCCTGCCCTGGGAATTGCCTTCATGGCAGGTCTGCGGGGCCATGTGTGGGGCAGCAGGGCTGGGGGCAGACTGGAGCCATGCCACTCCTCACTGCTCCCTTTGTGGGGGCAGCTGCTCTGCACCGAGCAGGAACTGGGTCTCCAGGCACCACATGTCCTGCAAAGCGCATTAAGATGAGCAGCATTAGGGCAAGGGCTGTGGGGGGCTCGAGAGCTGCTTGGGAGCTCATTGGGGAAGGCCTCCTGGCACTGGTGTCATGGCCCAGCCCCACTACGGCAGCTGGCAGAGCATGTCCTGAGGCCGCACCACATCCTGATGGTCCCTGGCACTGTAGGCCCGGCTCATCCCCTCTGTGGAAGACCTCGGCCATAGCCATTTCCCACCCTTGTCCCAGGCCCGAGGAGTTAGTGATCCATGTAACAGTTAACCTGAGCAGGCACAGGCATGTGCTGTGCTGTGCCGCACTTTGCTGCACGTATAGCTTGGCCCTCAAGCCTGTGCTGTGCTGCACATGTCCCTTGGCTGCAGGATAAGCTTTCCTGGCTAATTAGAACACCTGCCTGTAGACAGCTCCCGTTTGCTATCAGCGATTATATCATCTGGGTGTCCTTGTCTTTATCTTAAGAGAAGGAGCAAGTTCTCATGCAAACCTCCTTTGGACGCTAGAAATGATGAATAGAATTGTTTCCTTCCAAGAAAATCCTGTAAGAGCTCTAAAGACCTCTCCTCAGATGGGATCTGCACCGTGTGCTGTGCTATGCCATGCCCTGATTGGAGGTCCATCCGATGCTGCACAACTCGGGGTTCCCTGCCCGCTTTGCTGGACTTCTTCCTCAGAGGGATGCACCTGTTTTGAGCCTGGAGGAAGTGACGCTTGAATATTAACCAGGAGGCCAGAGACCACATGCCTTCAGGGCAGAGGGCTCTATTGGGTGGGAGAGCAGACACAGGGGATTGCTCAGAGGAAGGTGCCTGCACTGAGAGGACCAAAGGGGAGTTGCCCCATGCCCCCCTTGCACTGTCAGCAGTCTTCTCTGACTCTCTGGCCGTGGCTCTGCTGCCTGCAGCTGTTCCTGTGCCTTGTCCCTGCCAGGCCTCACAGACCCCATGCCACCCTCTGTGCGCTCCGTTCTGCAGCACTCCGGTCCCCTCTGCCAATGGTGGAGCTTTGAGGTAGCTCCTGCTTTGACCTTCCTCTTGGAAGAGCCCCTCAGGAGATGTCCTGGCGGTGAGCTCAAGCTGTGAACAGCCCAGTCTCACATGGCACCCTCTGGATGGGAGAATGAACTTGCCCTGCCGGCGGTCACTCCTTCCACCCAGAGCTTCTCCCCACAGCATCAGGAGGAGTTTCCTGGGCAGGCTGAGTGCTGCCCTTCGCAGGCAGCAGCATCACTGCTGCAGACACACAGCATCCCTGCAGTGCCTGGACACTGCTCTGAATTGCAGCCCCATGCAGATATGCGTGCACATGCTGGCTTCCCATCCCTGAAGCTGTCCCCAGGAGGAGGAAGCGGTGATGCCTTGTGCCTCTGATGGTGGGGCAAGGAATCCCTGATCTGCAGCACCTCCTTCTCCTGCACCCCTGAGAAGCTGGGAGAGCCATCCTGACAGATTGGATCGGCCATGGGATGTGCCCGCTTTGAAGACCCGTCCAGGAACCCCAGCTGCCTGGCCATGCAGCCAGAGACTTACTGTGGTAAGGGCGGTGAAGATTTCTTCCCCAATGAGCTCTCAGCTGTCCCCCCACTCCAGACTGCCCTTAACTTCTCTCTGAGGTGCTCACCTCATCTGGGCACCTGCAGGCGGTGCCCCGAGCCCTGCTGCTCTTTGCAGAGGAGCTGCCCCTGGACTGAGCAGCTCTCTGCACAGCCTGCCAGGTCACCATGAGCTCTCCCAGTCCCAGGAGCCTGGTCCAGCTCAGCAGCAGAGGCACCGCCAAAGGCGTGACTTTCTCTGCCCCACAGGCTTTCTCGAGATGTCCCCAGGGGCTCCAGGGCTGACAGCTCCTGAAAGGCAGCAGGGTCCCTCCTGGGGAATGTACTTTCAACTAGGCTAAAGTAATCACCTACGTTCTCTTTCTAAACTGTGGAGAGAGACTAAATCCAGCAGTGCAACTTTTCCTACCGGAAGAGAGAGACATCTAAGAGAAGTGGATCTATCCCTCTCTGGAAGTCTCTCTATTGCTGTCACACAACTGCACAGGATGCCTTGACAGTGACGAGAAGGGAGTTCATTTACCCATCCTTCGGTTACTGATTCAGCTGAGTCAACCTAGGCATGTAATCTCAGGTTAGACGCCCAAAGGCTGGATGGGGAGTCAGCTCCATCCCATGCACACCATGAACACAGAGCAGGCAGGAGCTCTCTTGCCTTTGGTTCTCCTGAGCACAAAATAGGGGTGCGCATGCAAGCGCCTTGCCAAGCTGGCTGTGTAATCAATGGAGATGGAAAGTAGGAGCGCCAACAGAAAGGCCTGGTGACACTTGAGGGGTGGTCCAAGACGCGAGCAAGCGTTTGCAAGCTCTGATGAAGCAGTTAGGAGAGACTCGCATCGTTTTGCAGCATCAGCTGGAGGCCAGGAAGGGAATATCCTTGGCTGCCTGATATCACACGAGATGCTCACATTTAGGACAACAAAACCTGTCACTACTCTTTAAGTGCAGGACTATGGAGCTGACGGAAGGAAGAGCTAGCTCTCTCTCTCGCCTCCCTCCATTTTATTTGCTAGATCTCCTTTTGTCACCTGTATGTCCCTATTTTTCAGACACCTCATTTAATTCAAAGGCAGCAACTCAATGTTATATGGCCTAAAAATAGTCTTCCAGCATCATGGCAGAGGCTGGGGATGTCTAGCACAACCACATGTGGCTGGCAAGGAGAACACAGGACGACCAGGAAAGCCATGTCCTTTTTGATGGGTGCTGGACAGATGCCCCAAGGCATCGCAGGTGGCTTAGTGCCTCTGTACCAGCGACTGCATCCCACAACTGCAGGGAGGCAAGGGGCATCCTGCCTACACCCAGGGCACTGCAGGAATGGGTGGCATGTCACATCACATTCTCCACTCGCGGGCCTACACTCTCGAACCCCGATGGTTCTCCTTTCTCCCCTGCCTGACAAGAGGAAGAGGGAATCCACTAACAGTGTTCACAGTGCAGCTGTGGTGGTGGAGTGCGTGCATGTTGTTGTTTTGGCTGTGATGTGTATTTGTGCATGCCTGCATGCACGTGTGCATGCAAGCATACGTTTGCGTTCCTGTGAGATCACATCTGGCTGCACGTGTGTATTGGCACCCACAAGTGTGCTTCTGCCCATGCCAATGAGTGCAGGCACGTGTAGCTGATTGGCAGGTGTAGCTGTGTGTGTGCCCATGAGTACACATGCTTGCGCTCATAGGCACAGTTCAGCACATGCCTGGGGGGATGTGCCTGTCTGCACACGCAATGTGGAGGGCTTGCATGTGTTTGAGCAAATGCAGGCACCTCCATGTGCATGAGTCTGTGCACGTTCATGCGCACAAGACTGCATACACGTGTGCATATGTGCACCCTTTTTTTTTTTTTGTATGGGCATCAGTGTGTGTGTATATTTGTGCATGTGATAACATGTCTTCATGTGAGTGCATGCAGTTGTGAGCGCACTCACATGTGTTTCCTTGTCTGCGTTTGTACGCTTGTGTGTGTCTGTTTGTGCGCTGGTGTGTACGTTTTTGGGCTCTAGTGTGTGAGACTCTGTGTGAATGCACAAGGGTATGTTAACAGCAGTGACAAATCTTTCTCACTGTGTGTCTTTGACCCCATCACCTCTCCCCTCCGCAGTCCCTGCCCACCCAGGCTCCCGTTGGGATCCACGACCATCAGCTCAGGATGAATTTCCTCTTACCTGTGCCCTCACTCTTCAGATGGCAACTCCGGCCTCTGCCTTTTCTGCACATTGCTGCTGTGGACATTGGCCACAGTGCTTTCTCCTGATGCCACCTGAAGAAATGGGAGTCCCATGCATCAAAGGGCTGGCTTTCAGCAAAGGAAGAGAGACCCTCAAACAGCAGAGACATGAGACTGTTCCGCAAAACACAGCCTCCAGAGCTGACTGCTGGCAGGGACACTGCAGTCACAGTGGAGAACCAGGAGCATCACCTCATCTCCGGTTCCTGAGGAGTGTCAGAGCCTGGCCAGGGGTTCACTGCTCTTCCTAACTGGCAGGTCCGGACAGATGAGCCCAGTGACCCCTTCTTAACATAGGCTGCAACCCCAGCATGAGTGCTCAGCTCTGTCCTGCCCCTTGCCTGGAGCCTCTCTGCCAGCAGGGTTCGCTCCTGAGTCAGGAGAGGCACAACTGCAGCAGCCTGCTGCTACTGCCAAGGAGCTCGTTGACCTGTAAGCTCAGAAGGAATGATGTCCTCTCCCAGCAGCGCCTAGCAGTCACATCTCTGTGCTGAAGAAGGCCAAGGAAGGGCTTTGGCTGTGTTTCATGGGACAGCAGAAGTGAAGAGTACATTCTTGAAACACAGAGTAACTGCATCTTTTGAAGCAAGTTCCCAAAGCAGTAAGGGAATGCTCAGATGATGGCAGCCAAGAAGAAGTCAAAACCCCCTCCCCTTGGAGGTCAAGCCTGTGCAGATGAGGGGCGAGGTGAGAGGCTAACCTGAGCCATAACTGCAAAGCAGAAAGCTTCATCTGCTGCCTGAAGTCTAAGCCCTAAGAAGAAGGCCTACAGCCCTATGAGCCAGCTGCCTCCCTCAAACCCCAGAGCCTTTGCGGCATCTTCCAGGCCTAGCTTGAAGCTGGTTGACCAGTTGTTCCTTCACTCTGGGGCCTTCATGTCACTGGGGGCTGAGAAAGAATCCCCGGCCCCAGGCTGATTAGTGCTCCAAGGCACCTGTGGGGGGCTGGCCGGCCCACCGGGACTCATGAGCTTTTCTCCAGACACTCAGGGAAGGGGATTCCCTGTGCGGTGCCCATTTCCACTGACATATCCCTCCTCCCTGACCTGCCACATGGGGAAAGGTGCAGCAGACCAGTGAATGGGAGCTCTGAGGTTGGCTGCCCCAGGGCAGAGCATGCAGTGCAGCACAGAGAGGAGGTCAGTGCTGCACCCCCTCACCTGTTGGGACTGGGGGAAATGGCTACTCAGTGGCCACTGGGGCCAAGGCATGGGAGCAGCACTGCATCAAAACAGGAGAGAGTCACCAGCTCTACCCCCTCCAGCAGAGCAACACCATGTCTGCCCCAGGCCCAGCTGCACATGATTGCCCTCCCAGGGGCCGGCTGAGACTGGGATGGGAGAGCAGTACCACATCGACCCCTTGGAGAGCAACCCATAAGGATTTGTACTGAAAATTCAAGATCAAGTGAGCTTTTGCCCTTCTGCTCCACGGGAAGTTTCTGTCCTCCCTGAGGACACCTGTGTTATGGTTTGACAGGTGTACCGCCCCAGTCAAACTCCCCACCTGAGGCTGACCTCTGCCTAATGCACCCCAGGATCCCATTGGCCTTCTTGGCCACAAGGCCACATTGCTGCCTCATGGTCAACTTGTTGTCCACCAGCACTCCCAGGTCCTTCTCGGCAGAGCTGCTTTCCACCAGGTCAACCCCCAGCCTGTACTGCTGCATGGGGTTATTCCTCCCCAAGTGCAGGACCCTGCCCTTGCCTTTGTTGGATTTCAGGAGGTTCCTCTCCGCCCAGCTCTCCAGCCTGTCCAGGTCCCTCTGAATGGCAGCACAGCCTTCTGGTGTGTCAGCCACTCCTCCCAGTTTAGTATCATCAGCAAACTTGCTGAGGGTGCACTCTGTCCCTTCCTCCAGGTCCTTGAGGAATACACTGAACAAGACTGGACCTAATGTTGACCCCTGGGGGACACCACTAGCTACAGGCCTCCAACTAGACTCTGCACCACTGACCACAACCCTCTGAGCTCTGCCATTCAGCCAGTTCTCCATTGACCTCACCGTCCACTCATCCAACCCACACTTCCTGAGCTTACCTAGGAGAATGTGATGGGAGACTGTGTCAAAAGCCTTGCTGAAGTCCAGGAAGACAACATCCGCTGCTCTCCCCTCATCTACCCAGCCACTCATTCCATCCTAGAAGGCTATCAGATTGGTCAAGCATGATTTCCCTTTGGTGAATCCCTGCTGACTACTCCTGATCACCTTCTTGTCCTCCACATGCTTAGTGATGACCTCCAGGACGAGCTGCTCCATCCCCTTTCCAGGGATGGAGGTGAAGCTGACAGGCCTGCAGTTTCCTGGCTCCTCCTTCTTGCCCTTTTGGAAGACTGGAGTGACACTGGCTTTCTTCCAGGCCTCAGGCACCTCTCCTGGTCTCCAGGATCTTTCAGAGATGATGGAGAATGCCAGCTCTCTCAGCACTCGTGGATGCATCCCATCAGGGCCCATGGACTTGTGGGTGTCAAGTTTGCACAAATGACCTCTAACCCGATCCTCCTCCACCAAGGGAGAGTCTTCCTTTCTCCAGACTTTCTCTCTTGTCCCCAGGGTCTGGAGTTCCTGAGGGCTGGCCTTAGCAGTCAAGACTGAAGCAAAGGCAGCATTCAATAACTCTGCCTTCTCTGTAGTCTTCGTCACCAGGGCACCTGCCCCATTCAGCAGCGGGCCCACATTTTCCCGAGTCTTCCTTTTGCTATAGGTGTATTTGTAGAAGCCCTTCTTGTTGTCCTTGACATCCCTTGCCAGATTTGATTCCAAATGGGCCTTGGCCTTCCTTGTCGCATCCCTGCACACTCTGACAATGTCCCTGTATTCCTCCCAAGTGGCCTGTCCCCTTTTCGACTTTCTGTAGACTTCCTTCTGCCGTTGGAGTTTTGCCAGGAGCTCCTTGCTCATCCATGCAGGTCTCCTGCCTGCTTTGCTCGACTTCCTACTAAGAGGGATGCACCTGTCTTGAGCCTGGAGGAGGTGATGCTTGAATATTAAGCAGCTCTCCTGGACCCCTCTTCCTTCTAGGGCCCTACCCCAGGAGATTCCCCTAAGTAGGTCCCTCAAGAGGCCAAAGTTAGCTCTCCTCAAGTCCAGGGTTGTGATCTTACTTATTGCCTTGCTTCCTCCTGGTAGGATCCTGAACTCCACCATCTCATGCTCACTGCAGCCAAGGCTGCCCCCAACCTTCTCGTCTCCAACCAAACCTTCTTGGTTCGTTAGTACAAGGTCTAGCATTGCACCTCTCCTTGTTGGTGTCTCCACCTCCTGGGTCAAGAAATTATCATCAATCCTCTGCTGGGGTTCCCAGCATCTAAAGTGATGTAATACTATCTGGCCTCATTTTGTCCTTCCTGTCGTAGCTCCAAGAACAGGCATTTGAAGCAATACCTTACCGAGTCTGAATGCCTTTCTGAGTGTTCTGCTGCTGTTTTCCAGAAAACGCGGAGGAATTTGGCAACTTGTCAACCCCATGAGCCTTTTCCTAGCCCCGCTGGCTGCCAGCACCACAGGGACAGCTCCAGTTCAAAAGCCTGGGGCTCCCTGCCCAAAATCAAAAGCCCCACCAGCCTAAGGGCTGCTGAGAAATCAAAGACCCCGACTGAAAGGGAGACGGGCTGGGAGGAGGCGGTGTCCCACCAACCAGCATGGGCCCAGCCACAGACTGCCTCCAGTAGCCTGCAGACAGCCAGGAGGCCAGGCAGAATGAGGGCTCTGACAGGCCAAGGCAGGGCGGAAGGATGCCAGGCAGGACTTCCTCAGTCCAAAGAGTTTCTCCGCTCGGCTCTACACTGGCCTCCTTCCCCACAGCCTCTCTCTCTTCCTGGTACAACTGCTAAATGTTAGTGCATGCAACGAGAACACCTTGAGGCCAGCCACATGCCTGGGCCTTTGAGAGCTTCCACAAAGTGCTCTGTAGGCACAGAAGGAAGGCTCTGCTTCCCCCACACCTTCTCCACGTCCCCTTGCCCTTCAGTGTCCAGCAGCACCAGAGTGTGTCCAGGCTGGCAAGGGTGAGGAGCACACCACATCCGGATATGTTTGGTGTGGGACTGCATGGTGAAGGCCAGGGAGAAACCTGCTGGGAGGATGCAAGGGGCTCAGCAGTGTTAGACACAAAGCGGGAAAACCAAGGCACCTTGGCTGCGCGGGGCTGTGACCTGTGCAGCTCACCACCTCTCTCACCCATCCTCTCCTAAGCCAGCCTGTTCATGAAGTGGGACTTGCCAGTGCAGTACACTCCTGCCATGGCCACCACCACCACAGTCTGAGTGAACTCTGACAGCACCTGCAGGCTCTTCTGCTGCACCCCCAGCCCCCGCCTCTGTCTGTTTTCCATCAGGCAGATGGACACTTCTACACAGATTTCAGATGCCATTGCTCATGGCAAACACAGCTTGCAGAGGGGACAGTGAGACAGGTATTTGAGGCCTTCAAAATCATCATCGTTTGCCATCTCCATCTTTAGAAGTTTGTTCTTTTTTTTTTAAAGGCATTTTAACATCTTTATTGACTCTAAAGGCAGCCAAAGATGTTAAGGCAGAGGCAGGGTTCAGCTCTGCAGTTGTATCCGGTCAAATGAAGCCAGGATACTTATTCACTCTATGACGCTTGGGCATTTCAGAGAGATGTAAAAAAACTTCTTGGCAAATTCCCCATTAAAACTGTTAGTCTTCCTGAGAATTATCTGCTCTAACCTTGCAGAGTTCAATAAATGTCTTTTTGATTCTACAGCTTCCTCCTGCTTATGAGAGCTTGCTGTAGAAAAGAGTCACTAATCAGTTCAACTCCCCACAACATCATTAGCTTTCTGTGTCCCTGAAATGCTATGCCTTGATGTTTTCCCAACGGAAGCCCCATAAGGTTCAGAGGCTTGGTCCCAAGGGGAGTTTTCAGAGAGACGGAACTTTTCCTGTGCTGGAAAGAAATGTGATTGTTTCGGTGACAGGGAGTACTATGGAAAGGCTTTCTGACTCCACTGAACAACCAGAATGAATCCTCTTGGAAAGCTGGGTATTATATGTGATCCAGTAGGCTACTATAATTCTTTCAGCTTTAGGAGAGAGACAGTTTATTCAGCTAGGAACTGGAATGAAGAAAACATATGAGAGAACCCTTCTTTGATTTAAAAAAGGAAAACCTGCAGGATTTCAGAGTGATCTTCACGTAAACATTAGGTAACCTACCTTCTTTCCTCCCTCCTTCCCTCCCTCCCTCTCTTCCTTCCTTCCTTCCGTCCTTCCTCCATCCTGCCCTCCCTCCCTGCCTCATAATTTTCTTTTCTCGCTGTTCTCAAACACGCCGTTCCTTTCAGTAAGCTGGTACACAGGCGGCAGTTCTGGCGTCAGTACTGGCCATCTAGGTTACAACAGTTTCCAGTGTTTGCTGAAATAGCTGGGGTGGGAAATCAAGGCATTCTTTCATGTCACTTTCCAGACTCAGCAGCTGATCTTTTCCATTCATGCGGCAGCATCAGCTGAGGATGCACCTTACGGAAGAGGACTCTGGGGAATGGAAATAGCAGCTCAGGACAGAAAGAGAGGACGTTTCTGCTAAGTTATTCTCTCTTTCCCGGCAGGGATGGATAACCAGACCGAGGTGAGGAAGTTCATCCTCCTCGGTCTGAGCAATCTTCAAGGGCTGCAGCAATTCCTGTTCATGCTATTCTTACTGCTCTACCTGTCTAGCCTGCTGGGGAATACGGCAATCATGGTTGTGGTGATATGTGAAGCCCGGCTACATACCCCCATGTACTTTTTCCTCTGCAACCTCTCCTGCCTGGATATCTTCTACTCCACAGTTACTGTGCCCAAGATGCTGGCTGGGCTCCTCTCGGGGCACCAGGGTATTTCTTACCCTGGCTGCCTCAGCCAGCTCCACTTCTTCCACTTCCTGGGCAGCAGCGAAGCTTTGCTCCTGGCTGTCATGGCCTATGACCGCTATGTGGCCATCTGCAGCCCCCTGCGCTACACCCTGATCATGAGCCCGCGGGCCTGCCTGCTGCTGGCTGCAGCCGCTTGGGCTACTGGCTTCCTCCATGCTCTGATGCACACACTCATGACCTCCCAGCTCCATTTCTGTGGCCCCAACCACATCCACCACTACTTCTGCGACATCAAGCCCCTGGTGAGACTGGCCTGCAATAGCAACCAGATCAACCTGAGCCTGCTCAGCATCGTCACGGGGAGTATTGGGATAGGCCCCTTTGTCTTCACGCTCTTTTCTTACCTGTACATTTTTTCCTTCCTCCGGCTGAAAGTCCAGTCCAAGGAGGGAAGGAGGAAATCCTTGTCCACTTGCATCTCCCATCTCACAGTAGTGGCCTTACTCTATGTCCCTGTTATTTTTAACTACGTGCCACCTTCCTCACGGAATGCACCCAGGCGGGACATGATAGCCACCCTTATGTATAATGTTGTCTCATCCGTCCTCAATCCTTTGGTCTACACCCTGAGGAACGTGGAGGTGAAACAGGCTCTAAAGAGAAGACTTTTCTCCAGAGAGTTACTAGTACAGAAAATGTTCTGCCTTGCAGCTTGTGTGGAGTAGTAGGCAACGGGCAATGCAATCAGAGGAGCTTTTGGCTCAAGAATGTGTTGTGCAGAAATGTGCTTCTCACTGCCAACAGCCTGGCAGTGATACCCTTCAGAAATACCCTACCTACTGCATATGGCCTCAGCTCTCCTATCCTGGGCAATATCTGTGCGTAAAGATGAACATATGTTGGCGGAACAGCCACTCCTATTCATCCAGTTGGAAAAGAGAAGCAGCTCCAGAGAATGATACTTCAATAAAAACATCTTCCTTCGACTTATTTACCTTCTAACGTCACTTGATACTTTTCTTTTTTTCTTTTTTTTTTCTTTCTTTTAGGCAGCTGAATCCCACCCGCAGTCAGAGCTGTCAAGAGAAGTCAGGCCATGACTCATCTTATCCTAAAGCCGATAGGCAAGGAGGGATTCAGTTGTTGCCGTGTGATTCAGTTGGCCACGTACAGGCATGTCTGTCTTGCCACTTGAAATACTCTGGGTATCTCAGCTGGTGTCTCTCTGCTGCCCCAGGAAGGCATAGGTCTCCTGTAGGCCCTGCACCAGATCTCCCAGCCCTGTATGGAGGTCAGAGATCCTCGGGCCTCTGACATGGTGCTAGGCACCTTTGTGTAGGCAACTGAATTCCACCGCCATTGCCTAGGTCCCCAGTGGTTAAACCTGCTGTTCAGGCTCTTGTCTCACAGGGAGGAATGGGCATTTGGAACCCCAAATTTAGTGTCCTGGTCTCAAGTTGAATCTCTCCCTTCATTCCCACAGTTCGTCTGTGAAATCCCCTTACTGTCTTGCTCCGATTCATACTCTGGGGAAAACGGGCTTCTTGGTTTGGTGACTAGAGACATGGCCTCTTTTCTAGTCATAACAGTGTCACAGTGGTTAAGACCTTCACGGTGGTTCTACGAATACCTTCTACAGGAGGGCGGCATGATTTCTTGTTGTCTGCCTTCCTGCTGCCTCCTTCCTTGTTTGCACTGCTGCACTCACCTACGCAAAACCTGCAGCTACTGCCTCATCTAGCTCTACTAGCCACTAACCTCACAGGAGCTCTTGGTTTGTTTGTGTCTTTGTTTGTTACTGGGATCAATGCAGTCATTGATTAATGCAGTCATCTACAACAAGAGCCAGAATGAGATCCAGTGTTTTCTCAGGAAGTCGTTTGCAAGGGCTGGGTTAAGGTCACCAAGAAGCAGCTTCCTGTCTTCTCCCCTTTCCTGCTGTTTTCTTACTGTTCAACCTTAGCTAGTGTCTCTGTTTTCTTCAGAATAGAGTTTATGGAAAAGCAGATGACACTGTGCCCAGAGCTGCCCAGTAACTCCTCTGCATACAGTTTATGTGGCTTGTTAACACTTACAGCAGATATGGGCCAAACGCTGGACTAAATGGTAAGTCGATGTGTTTGAAGGCTAGTCACCACCCATACAAAGAACAGCTGAACAGTGACGGCAGAGGAATCCCAGTAACCTAATCAGCGCAAAGGAGCACTCTGACTCGGATGCTCCCAGGACCATCACAGGAGAGCAATTAGCCCATTGTCGCTGGTGCCTTGGAGAGTGCGTAGCCTCCAAGATGAGTCCACGTGAGTGACTCTCCTTGAAAGCCTTGTGGACTGAAGGGGTTATTGCCTAAAGGCCTATAGGATTTACTAGGGGACGTGAGACAAGAGCATGTGAAACTGTGTACCAGTTTTAAGGGGACTTAAGGAATATGTGAGACTTTAAGGGATCTTTAGGAGAAGGACCAAAGGTGGGGAAAGGGAGGTATTGGAGTGGGTGGATTGGAGTTTAGAAAGGACTTGGCCGAGTGTGAACAGGTCAGTATGTTTGTCTAGCCCTGCCCTGCACCTGAGCAACCCCACCTAGCCGACTGAGTGAAAGAAAACATCAGAGGAGTGTCCCACTTATTCTACAGAGTAGATTCCCACTTATTCTCCTCTCATGTCTCGTCTCAGTGTCACACTAGAGCCAACCTCCACAGGGTCTTCTTTCCCAGCTGATTCCACCAAGCCTATTCCCTTGGCTGTGGTTTTACTGGATGGTAGATAGGGACAGGGAGAAGCTTGCTCCTCCATTCCTGAGCCCATAGGAAGCTTCATGAGCCCATCTCCATCATTCTAAACAGATCATGTGGCATGTGGCTATTCTTTAAACACCTGTGTCCCTCCAGCCTGCCCCTCCCCTTCCCTCTCACCTCCCTATGTGCTTTCTCTCCAGCACCCCATACGGCCTGCCCTTCCTCTGCCTCCCAGGCCACAAACACCTTCCAGCTAGCCTTACAAGATGCCTGGATGGATAGGGGCTCTGAGGGAGCAGCTCAGTCCTTAGGCTCCAAGCATCAGCACACGCTTTGGGCTGTGTGCCTAGTGGGACTGGGGAAAGCTTGTGGGTTCTGCTGGAGTGTTGGGCTTGGGCTTTGTGCTTGGCCTTTGGGGTACGAGCTAGATTTGAGGAATAGGGCTTTGGGTTTGAGTGGGGCTGAGGGCTCGAGCCTGCCCTAGGCAGGGGATCGGGGCATGGCGCTAGCTTCAGGCACAGGCCAAAAGGAGATGAAGCTTGCCTGAGTCTGAGGAAACGCCATCTCATTTGGTGAGTGCTACTCAGTTCTTCTCTTTTAGAATAGGCTTGGAGGGACTCAGGCATTTCCCTAGCCCTTTGCATGAGAAAAGTCCTGTGCAGCCGCTGCCACCAAACTCTCTACCTTTCACTCTCCAGACCCTGCAACATTCCTAGATGGCGTCAGATCAAAGGGGGACCTTTGTGGTCACAAGCACACTTGCCATGTCTTTTAGACGCTCTCAGGATTTGCATTAGTGATCACTGTCTTTGGCACCTGCTTTCTGAAAAGGAAGTTTCTTAGCACGCCTCTCTCCCTCTCTCTTCTCTTGTCATCTTCTGCAGTTCCTCAGCTCTTGCATCTCATTCCACATCCTCCTTGGTTTCTCAACAGATGCAGCATCTCTTTTGCCGCCTTCTTGCTGGGGCTCTGTGGGGAGAGGGGAGCTGTCATTCTGATGCAGCATGTCCCACCGTTACCCCAGAGCACGTCAGGGAGGCACTGCAGGGACCTGCCCTCCCTTTCTCCACCCCAGTTGTGCAGGGTGGAATTGGGGTGGAGAAAAGGAGGTGCAAGGGCACTGAAAAGTTGGGCCCAAACTCAGAAAGAATGGCACACAAGGCAAAAAAAAAAAGGGTTCAGAACAGAGGATGGCGGGTCTTCTGACTGTAGATGCCTACAGATGGTAGTGGTGCTGGTTTGCATCAGTTATTTCTCAAGGCTCCGATCTGATGGGCAGGCATCGAACCTTAGCAGTAAGAGCTAACAGCAGTAGCTTCTGGTAGCTATTCTGTCCCCTCTTTAACAGCACTTCCAACGTGGTCTTTCACAGCATCCCTGTAGCCATGAACCTCAAGAAATGGAGCGCGGGACAAATGCAAAGTCTTGTGCCTGGTATGGGCTTACCCCTGCAGCAGTGCAGGCTGGGGACTGAGTGCCTGGGGGACAGCTCTGCTGACCAGACCCTGCGGGGCTGGTAGAGAGGCGGGAGCATCGGCCAGCAGCGTGCCCTAGCAGGGACGAAGGCTAGCAGCACACAGGGCTGTAGGAACAGGAACAAAGCTGGTAGAGCAAGGGAGGAGATGGCTCGCCTTTACCAGGCGTGCATTAGACAACATGTGGAGGGCTGCATCCCGTTTTGGCTGCCGGCAGTATAAGAAAACGACTGACATACTAGAGCAAGTCCAGCACCTTCCCTTCCCTCCACTTTACCTGCTCAAATAATAAACAAGGCTGCCATTCCGATTCTCTCACCCCTTCATTTAGGCCAGCAGCACCTTTTCTCAGAACAAAGGCTCTTTTCCTGTCACCTTGGCTACTTTCATCAGCAAGGGCTCCAGCCAGCAGTGTCTTGCCGGTTCCTGGAAAGGGGACCATACAAGAGACAGCCTCTGCAATTAAAACAAGAAAAAAATTCAAAGAAGAAGAAGAAGAAGAGAGAGATTTCCGTAGGGCAAAAATACGGACAAGTGGCCCCATCCCCAAAACAACAACCCTTCCCTCCTAACCAAAACACTTACATCTAAGATAGCAGTAAGAGCTCAAGGGTGAGAACAAATCCAAGTAGGTGCAAGTTTTGTCTTCCTACACAATCCCACAAGACAGTAAACTACGGGAAAGAGAGAACTCAGCTGCATAAACTCTCCACGAGAGTGTTATGCCTTGGCCGGACACTTGCAACACCACTGATATACTAACAGAGATAACAGCAGAACAGGGGAGCCAAACAAGAGCAAATTTCAGCACCAACTCTGAGAGTGGACTAATGCAAGTCCGCTGTAGCTGGTCTGTTCTTCTTTGACACACTGCATATGCTTGCTTTCACAGGAGGAAAGACTTGCCAGGAAAGCCTGTCCTCCTGCTTTTCATTCTCTGTGTTACATTCTTGGAATTTGCGTCTCCCAGAATTTGCTGGCAACAGCTGAGGACGTAGTCTAAAGCTGGGAGGAGGGGAGGGAAAGGTATTTTGCATTTCCAGATAGTATCTAAACATCAACTAGAAAAGCTATGGCACCATGGTTAAGAAGAGAAAGGCAATGAACAAAAAGGCAAACCTTGTAAGGATTGTCTTTCCAATATTGGCAATACTTCTAAAGCTGTGAAGAGAAAGGACTTAAAGTCACATTTCAACAGACTGTGAGTTCAGTTTTGCTGATCCAGAAGAAAGAAAGCTAACCATTAAATCTATAGGCAACTCTCGTGTGAAGTAGAATTCGAGGTGAGTGCAATATGTTAATTATTGTCCTCAGGTAAATTGTCCTCAGATAAAAGAAGCCTGAGGGCTTGCTTTCTTCCCCTTTGCCCTTACTCTGCTCAAACATCTGGGAAGTGGAGGAGCTTGCCAGGCAGTGCAGTAGGGGCTGCTGTGGGTCCCGAGGGAGGTGACCTCTGGTGAGGACGATGCAGCAAACCCGCAGGCCATGAGTAGCAGGTTGGCCCCTCGGGGCACGGGGAGGCTGCTGCTGGTGGAAGCAGTGCTGCCCCCACAGATTATCCTGCAGCCCGTGGAGTCCTTGCTCCTGTTGAACATAGGAGGTAAGGTTTTAAACGCTGTACCCTTGATGGGCCCTGCCAATGCAGCTTCAGAGCAGCGCTTGCAGGCAGCATTTCAGCCAGGAGAAGGTCTGGTCACTGGGGCAGGTGATGTTTTGTGAGCCAAGGGGAAGCTGAAGGGTTATGTTATTGCTCTATTATGTTGATGTTCTGTTACTTTCAAGTGTGCAAGAATCACAGTCCTGCCCACATTCTCTTTCAGAAATGATGCTGCCTAGAGACTCTCTTTGGCCTTTTCCCGGAGGGACATGTTGCGTGATCTCATGTGCCGCTAGGGAAGGCATGCGCCACAGAAACAGTGTACGTGTCAGAGCTGGTGGGCAAGTTGCAGCTGAAGCGTTTGTGACCTTAGGGAGCAAGATCAGTCCACCAGTGCCCAGGACACCTGCCTTCTCGGCGCTTCTCCTGCAAGTGCCTCTGAGCGCGGCTGCACTTGCCAGGCCAAACAGCTGCTCTCATCCAGTGGCTCCCAAGGCCTCCAGGCTCTGGCTGGCGAGGCCGAGAGTTTTGCCTCAAGTAGCTGCTGAAGGTGGGATTGCCCTGCAGGGCTAGGGATGAAAGCTCTGTTTTCCTGAAATTGCAGGGACACGGTACCCCTTTCCCATCTGTGCGGAGCAGGGTGCTCTAGCCGGGTGGGTCCGTCTGCCTGGCGGTACAAAGGAGTCCCTGATGTGTGTGCGCTGCAGATGAGATGAATCAATCAGGCAGTCACCAAAGGAAGAAGGGCTTCAGAGAAACCACGCAGCAGAGTCAGTGACCTGCACCAAGGCTCGAGGAGGCAACTGCAGCACAACCCCAGCTTCAGCTTTAAAGCTTGTCACACCTCGTAATGGCACCAAGAGCTTGAAAACTTGACCTGAATGGAACTGAGAAAGGGCTGCCTAAATTATCAGAGAGCCTGCAGTGCTTTCTGGGGGTTCTCTGTGGAACTACACCAAGGAACTGCTGTTGGGGAAGGTACTGACAGATGCCCTTCCTGTCTGATGTGCTGCTCTGTGCTAGCTCTGGCTTATCCACCTGCTTGCGCTGAGGCATCCCTCGTCATCTAGCTGATTTGCTGCAAGACGCCCCCCTGCAACACCCAAGGGGAGAGGGAAGCCTACATGCTGCTTGCCTGGTGAAACGCGGGGGCTGTGGGTGAGGGCTTGCTTTTGCTTCTGAGTTGAGGAGGGGGCAAGATTGCAGCTTTGAAGGCCCAGACCATCTGGCATTGGGCTGTGCGTGGTGTTGCAAGCTGCCCTTCCTCTGGCCATAGGCCGCTATGCTGCTTCTCAGGTGACTTTCTGGGTGACAGCTTCCTCTTTGGCAACGATGGCACCATGAAGATTTATGAAAGCAGACAGAGAGGAAGGGCCTTTTTACACCACCTCTCAAGGAGCTGCCCCTGGAACTAGGATTTGGCTTCTGTGTTTCTGGAGTCCTAGTCCAGTGTCCTAACCCCGAGGTCATTGCTCCCATTGCGGCTCCTCCTGCTGATGAGCCAGCTTAGCCATCTCTTCCTGTCACCTCACGCACAGAAGGGGAATAATAATATTTGTTGGGGGGTGGGGGGGGGTGCTGTGCCTTGAAAGTTAGTACCTGACCACCGCCTAGGAGAAGTGCTGCTCTCAGTACCAGTTTTCGCAGCCCTTCCATGCCCAGCACTGTGGCTGAGGCTTGTGGGAGGAGACTGCCGTTTCAATGTGTCCTTCCGTGCAGCATGGAGAGCAGGTACTGTAGGAGTGCAGTTGCTGAAAAACTGAAAAGACGACCCAAAGCAAAGATCACACGCCCTGCAAGCAGAGCATCTTATCTGACCTTGCCTCAGCTCCTGTTTTTTTGTATATAGTTGAAGAACTGCAAAGACACCAGTTTAATCCAGCCAGCAGTACAAAAGTTGTTCAAAGGTAACAGCAGAAGAGGTGCAAATCAGCTAACGAATAATCATAAGATGGACCACTGAAGGCTGGACTTTGGGCTGAAACTGGTAAAACTAGGAATCGTGGGTAGAGCTAAGTGGTCGTGTAAAATGAAGTATTGACTATGTAGCAGCTTACTTTCGCTTAAAAACTGTCACAAAAAGCTACCCAGGGTCCCTTCCTGTGCTCTCAGCCAAGAGGCACCTTCCTGCTAGCAATGACACTGAAGCAACTTAGAAATCTGACTCCTGCTGCTCATTACAGGTGCCTGCGAACAAACAGAAGAGAAAAGATGATTTTAACAGAGCGCACACCAGGTTCCTCATAGCTAGTGGTGGAGCTCCCCCGAGGGCTGTGCAGGAAGAGGGGCTGCATCTTGAAACACTGTTCCGATTGCATCCATCAGGGACGTTGTTCCTTTCCTTCCCTTTCCCTCTTACAGCAGGAATGAGACCGTGTCCCGTCGTCTGCAACTATTTCATTAATTGCCTCTGGAAACAAAACCCTCAGCCCGGGCTCCTTTTAAAGAGAGCGCTTGATTCCTGGGGCTTCCTCTGACTACTTGTTGAGCAGCTTTGCTGCTACCCTTTTCTGCTTTCTCTCTCGTGTTCCTATATTGGCTGTCTTGGAAGAGAGCCCTGGCGTTGGCACCAGTCTTTATAATTTCTTATACTCTCTGCACTTGTGAATGCTCCCAGCCCTATTCAAATCAAGTTTGTTTTTTCTCTCATTCCCACCCAGCTCCCACTTCCTGCTCCTCTGGAATAACGCCTGCCTGTTTAAGGCCAGGCTTGCCAGAAGCACCTCATTTTGGCCTTTCTCTGCTGCTTTGCTTGCATGGCCTTTCCCAAAGGTAACATCACATGGGTGTGTTCTTTTCTGCGTTTTATTAGTGACAGGAGCAAGAAACCTGAGCCCTTCACAGGGAAATCCCTGGCAAGGTGTGCTTCCAGACGCTTGCCCCGAGCTCTGTGCTCACGGACCTGCATACTCAGACAGAATTCCCTGCAACAGCCCAGGGCTTGCTCCGTGTTTACCCAAGAGTTTTCTTTTGGAGAGGAGAAGGGAGACAGCATTTTGCTAGTTCCTTTCTCACTCACGCTGACAGCGCTCTTAACCCACAATCCATCACAGCCCTAGCGGAATCAGCCCTAGTTTAAAGGCAGTTTTGTTTATTACCGTGATTGAGAAAGCTGACCTTCAGCACTCGCAGCACGCTCGCGTTCACTGATAGGCCTGCAGGCTTCATCGGCCTTAGGCACTTCCAAGGGCACTTAAACAAGAGTCAGACTTCTGCTACACTGAAGGTAATTCAGTCCAGAATTTCCTTCTCTAACGCAAGGAAGACTAACCTGGAGGTTGTTACAGCTGAGAAGGAAGGTTGAAAGCAATGTGGGGGGGTGGGGGAGAGGAAAGAAACAAAAAGGTTGAAACCCAGAGGAAGGGCTATCTAATTGTATTTATTTTTTTAGGCTTGAATCATGGCTAGACCCTTGTCGAGCCCTTAGGGGCCCGTGCATGTGAGGCTGGGCTTGCAAAAAGCACTTAATTGGAGCCCTACCTTGCTCCTTCCCTGCCACGTCCTTTTCATTATGTGCTGGGCTGTGTATTTCAGCCTTGTTTCTTTGCACGCTCGCTTTCACAAGTTATGGCCTGCCCCAAAAACAGTCAGGATATTTGGGGTGAGACCACCATTGCCACTCTGATTTCAACATACTTGTTTCTGTCCTGGAAAGAGTGTCATGAGGAATTGGGTGAGTTTCTGCCCTTGTTCAGAAGTGCACAGTGAGCTCCCAGGATGTCTCCTGCCCCTCCCTGCCCTGCTGCAGAGAGAAGCCCTGCGGAAGACCTGGTGAGGAGTCGGGCGACTGACAGAGGACGGGATAGTAGCCCTGGAGTGCGCTCTGCATGCTGATCAAAACCTGCTAGGGCCAAACATGCATATCTTGCTTTGTCAACAGTGTCTAGCTGCTTCACAGGCAGTAACTACCCACGCCTTGCCTAGTCTAGATAAGCAACTAGCTCGAGTAGCTAAAAGGGGCCCCTAGGATACACTAAAGTGAGTCCTGCCTGGGCATCCGACCCATCCATCCTCCAGCCTCCCAGCAGTGACCTC
The DNA here is from genome assembly GCF_040807025.1 of Struthio camelus. NCBI lineage: Eukaryota > Metazoa > Chordata > Aves > Struthioniformes > Struthionidae > Struthio > Struthio camelus. The sequence continues at coordinate 3,183,446 of NC_090972.1, read as the reverse complement.
TCAATGCTATTCCTGGGGCTCCCCGTGCGCTTTGGAGGGTAAGTCCTTCTCTAATCTGCCTTGTTGAACCCCTCACATGCCTGGAGTGCCTCTCAGTGCCTGTATCCAACCCTCCTTTTTCCTGCCTTGCGGTCACATTGTGGTGCAGTTGGCAGGATACCAGTGTGGAGATGCATCTGTGGGGGACATAAGGACAAGGGGGAGGCGGGGAGCCGCTTCCCCAGGTGGCTTGCTACGCGTCAGTGGGCACCCACGGCTCACAAGGTAGCGGGGTGTGCCTCCTCGGCAGCATGGCCGCAGCTTGAAAGTGAGCTGGGGGTAACCCCAGCCAGGCTAGAGGAATTGCTCTCCAAACTCTGACTGGAACAAGCTGGAGGAGGGAAAAGGCGGGTGGAGGGAAAGGCAGCAGGGGATCTGGGGGGGATCTTACCGACTGCACTCCGCACCCTTGGATAAGGCATCGTTAGTGCAGCGCCCACACACTGGGCAGTTGGAAAGTGATCTCCAAGCCGCTAAGGAGGCTTGCCAGCTGACCCAGGAGGTGGGAACCACAACTGTGGATGGAGCTGAAAAGCTGCAGCAGGGATGTGCCTTTATGGCTGTCTGCATTGCAGATCGCCCACCTTGCAAATCGCTGTCCTCGGTGACAAGGGGGGAGCTGAGATGTCCATCCCCTGGTTGTTCGGGCACTGGTGTGAAAAGACAAAGGGGGTCCAGAAGCTCCAGATAATGCTCCAAATAATTGGGAGCATGAAGAGGAGGTAGCTGCCCGGCCAGTGGTAGAGCAGCAGCTTACCGGACCAAACGCAGCCAATAGGCAAGGGGCTGCCACTAGTTGTGATTTTAAAGCACCAGAGCTACAGGACATGCAGGGACGCTATCAGTAGAAGCCCTGAGAAGGGTTATTAGAATTGCTGTTCAGGCTGTGGGATGATGGGGCAAATGCGGTTTACTTTACCCAAGAGGAACTTGATAGAAGGGGGGAGGGAGGGGGGGTCTCCCCCAAGAGCCCACGCTGCAAAGCACTCTCCATAACATGCAGCAGCAAAACAAAAACCAGTTCCCCCCTCTGATGAACTGGCTGATGAACCGTGGTGCGTTTAACTAGCCTGACTGAGCAGACATTTAATGATGGGCTCACTGAGAGGACTCCTATCTTAGCAGAAATAAACCAGCTGCGGCAATTAGCAATGTTGTCTGGAATCTATTCCCAGCAGTTTACCAAAGATCCCCGTGCGCAAAATGGTCCAAAGTAAGATGCTGCAAAGTGCCCTTCCCCGCTCTGGTTCCCCCTCTCCCTCCAATCTGAACGTTATGGTGCTCCCTAAGCTTGGTGGGGGGACGGGTATGGTTGGGGAAGTCACAGCGCTGCTCTCTCAGGTAGCAGAGGGGTCTGTCCTCTGTCAGCTGAGATAAGAAGTTGGGAAACAGGCCCAGGAAAAGGTGACACAGCAAGAAAGGGCGAGTCGCGGCACTATGTTCCCAGACCTGCGGCGAGCGGGCAGACCACGGGGGAGGGAGATGGCAAACCCGTCGCAGAGCTGCTCGAGCGACGGCTGCAGCCTCAGCCGGAGCCGCGCCCTAAGCGCACCGGGGTGGGGAAGCTCGGCCAGGAGCCTAAGGAGAAACGAGAAGAACCAGCGACACCTACTGCCCGGCCTGCAGAAGGCACGGGATGCGAGCCACCAGCCCAGGACAGCAGCTTTCGCTCGCCTGTCTTCAGTGTCTTCAGTAGCCCTCTGGGGCCACTGAAAAACAAGGCTGGTTCCTGGGGAATGACAGTGCGTTACCGCCATGTACCGAGTAGCTCCCATGTTAACGGCGGCTGTGCCCGATCTGGTGTCCCTCATGGGATGGCTGGCCACCAGACTAGGACGCTAGCATGTGGTATTAGAGCTGGCAAATGCCTTTTCCTCCAGTGCTGTCGCTGATGCAAAGTTATAAACATAGCCCCACCACTGGCCACCAGCTCCCCAACCTCTCTGCCTGCCTGGGCTGCCCTTTGCCTTTCACTTGAGCACCTCGCCAGGCCAGCCTGATGCTCCTCACCACGCAGCTTCCTGCAGCACCCTGTCTCATCTCCACGGGCTTTCACTCCAGCACCCCACCGGCCCTGCCCGTCCTCTGCCTCCTAGTCTCCAAACACCTTCCAGCTAGGCTTACAAGATGCCTGGATGGATAGGGGCTGTGAGGGAGCAGCTCAGTCCTTAGGCTTCAGGCGTCAGCACAGGCTTTGGGCTGTGTGCTTAGTGGGATTATGGAGAAGTTTGTGGGTTCTGCTGGAGTGCTGGGCTTGGGGTTTGTGCTCAGAGTTTGGGGTAGCGGCTAGATTTGAGGAATAAGACTTTGGGTTTGAGTGGGGCTGAGGGCTAGAGCCTGCTCCAGGCCTTCAGGGCAAGAGACCAGGGGGTGGGATTAGCCGCTAGTTCTTTGCTGTGAGTTGGCCAGGCGGGGGTGGGAGCAGGAGGCCTCCGGCCACCACAGCCGCCGGTAGCGGCCCCCCCCCCGCCGGGTAGGGATGGCCATGGGCCCCGGGCTCCGGGCCCGAGGGTTCTCGGTCAGAGAGCCGGGCGGGGGTTAAAAGATTCGGGCGGCCCGATGCGACCCGGGGGGCAGCCGGGTGTGCTGCCGGAGGGCCGGGGGGTCGGTGCGCGTGCGGGCTCCGCACCCCCCACCCCATGCCCGCCGGCGCGGCCCGTGCCTGCCCTGCGGGCAGCTGGGACGGAGAGGGGTACCCTGCCCCCTCTCTCCGTGGTCTGGTCTCGGCGGAGAGACGCCGCGCGGTCGGCTTGCGCCGGCCTGCCTCGAACGCGCGACCCCGGCGCGAGCGCGTGCTCGCTGCCGGGACAGCGAGCCCCCACCATGGGTGGTGCGGACGCCGAGCCCCAGCGCATCCCTTCTCCTCCCTGGCCGGTGCTCTCAGTCTCCCGCCGTGGCCGTCGGCGGCACCCTTCCTTCCCTCCCCCCCGCCCTGCCCCGGCACTCCGCCATCCGGCGCGCCTGCCTCGCTCTGCCCGACCCGGCTTCGCTGGGCGGCAGGCGGGCGGCGGGCGGGCGGGCGGGGGCGGCCCCTCCCGGTCTCCGCGTGGAGGCGGGGAGAGCAGGCGCCGTTCCCCGTCCGTCCCGCCTCGCCCGTCTGCCTGCCGCCAGGCGTCTGCCCGCGGAAGGGACGGGCGAGTGCGTGGCGTCGCTCGGGAGGCTGCGTGTGTGCAGGCGGGTGTTGGGTGCCGTCTCCGGGGCGGCGGAGCTGGAGGCCGGTGAGGCGAGCGAAGGAGCTCGGAAGCGTGCGGCTGGCGGGTCGCGGGCGCGCGGGCAGCGGGTGGCGCCGCTCCCAGCGGCGGCCGGGCTCCGACGCCGGGGCTCCGCGGGGACCCACACCC